>NC_134711.1:260766982-261070013 GCF_049634645.1 Pelodiscus sinensis
CAGGGTCAGGGGTCTCAGTGGACCCCCTTGATTTTCATGCACACCTGCTCCTGGGTGGTCAGGCTGGCAGCCCTAGACAGCCCTAGACAGCCCCTAGCCCTAGACGGCCACTTTCCTGTGCCTAGTGCGGAGGTCGTGGACGAGGCCCACGATGTCCGCACTAGACCAGGCAGGCGCCCGCCTCTTGCGGTCTCGGGCAAGCTCCCGGGAGCCGCCAGCCTGGTCCCGGGAAGAGGGGGAGGGCTGGGGGGCATCGGGTGGCTGGCTTGAGCCGTGCCAGGTGCAGGGTCTGCTAGCTGGGTGCTGGCAGGCTTGCACCTGGCACGGGCACCGTAGCAAGCCCGTGCCCCTTTAATGGGTCCGGGGCTGGGAGGGGGGCAATAGAGTTTCCCTGGTGTTGGCCAGAGTGGCCACCAGGGAAAGCTGGGGAGGGCTAGCCTCCCACTAGTTCGAATTAAGGGGCTACTTAATCCCGTTAGTTCGAATTAACTTTGTAATGTAGACATTCCCTATAGTACTTGTATTTCCTCCATCTGCTTTTTCTCTACATTGGTTCCTCATCATCTGTGCCTTTTCAGCTTTGCTGTGACCTTTGGCTCTTGCAGAATTCCTACACATTTATAAAAAACAAAAAACAAAACAAAAAAACAGTAAGAGGCTATAAGCCAAGTGTGTTCCTTTTCCTTAGGCAGGCATTTGCCAAGGTGATGCTCTTAGTGTAACTTAAAAAACATTGAATGGTCCTGCAGCACCTTAGAGACTAACAAAAAAATGTAGATAATATCATGAACTTTTATGGGCACAACCTACTTCAACATCTGGAACCATTCATAATTTTTTAAAAGTTTTATTCAGGTACAGATAACACAGCTACCCCTCTGAGACTCTTGGTATAAAACATTCTTTGATTTGTATATTTCTTGTCAATCCTCACGAATCCCATAATTCCACTTTGCATTTTTAGTCCTGTCTTGTGCTGAACTACTATAATGAAGCTGGAGATTATTCTTAGCAATATGTAATATAGTCATGCACTTCATATATCCTATTATGCTGTCTTAAAATAACAATGTAATTTCCATTGGTTCAATTTTTATCAAAATATGCACCTATTGTTTCTAAGTCTTTAGAGTCCTAAAGACATACAACATATAAATGCTATTTGCCAGTGGGAATTTTTTAGACAGTTCCCTTCTTAGGAAATTCACTTCAGGGAGGAAAGCTCACATGCTTAAAGTTAGGCACAGATTTTAGTACCTTGCTGATTCAAGGCCTCATTTAATAGGAATCATGTATCAGCATGATAATTACTCAGAATAGCACTTTTTTTTTTTTTTTTTTTTTTTGGCCTCTGTGCCATCCTGACCCTATGGAGAAATCTGAGAGTGTGTCTAGACTACAGGGTTTGGTCAACAAAAGTGGACTTTTGTCGACAAAACTATACCTGCGTCTACACTGCTACTGTGTTCTGTTGACAGTAAGTTGACAGAACGTGGCAGTTTTGTCGACGGCGGTAAACCTAATTTTATGAGGAATAATGCCTTTTGTAGACAGAGTTCTGTTGACAAAAGGCGCTATTGCATCCACCCTGTGCTTTTTCAAAAGAGAGCGTCTAGACTCTCTGTCAAAAAAGTGGCTTGCTTTGTTGACAGAACTGGCTGTAGTCTAGATGCTCTTTGTTGACAGAAGCTTTGTCAACAGTATCTGTCGACAAAGCTTCTGTCGACAAAAGCCTGTAGTCTAGACATACCCTGAGTGATCAATAAGCCTTCCAACTAAATTACTAGTCATTAGCAGAATCATACTGGAAAGGATCTCAAGAGGTCTAGTCTTATCCCCAGAACATTTGGAAGGATTTAGTATTATCTTGACCATTCCTGACAGATGTTTGTCTAACTTGCTCTTAAAAATCTCCAATGACAGAGATTTTGCAACCTTTTTAAGCAACTTATTCCAGTGCTTAACCACCCCTGACAGTTAGGCAATTTTTCCCAATGTATAGGCTAATCTGCTCCTACTGCAAATTAAGCTTACTGCTTGCCCTATCCTCGCAGGTTGAAAAGAACATTTTTCTCCCTTCTTCTTTTAAAAAGCTTTTATGTCGGGGAAGAAAGGACTCCAGCACATGGGTAGCATGTGGTTTGTCACAGTTAGTCACAAGCAGGCCATCAGATGAATTTTTACCTGAACACCCACAGGCCTGGAGCCATACAGCCACAGAGGCCACGAGTCACAATTCTCCATCAATGGGAGCTGCAGGAGGCAGTGGCCCAGCCCATGACACTTCTTGCAGCTTCCATTATCTGAGAACACCACAGTCACTTGGAGTCACAAGCGATCGTGCTGCAGACACTAAGGTAAACAAATCATCTGTCTCTCTCTAGGCTGTATTTCCCTAGTTTGTTTATGAGCAGGTCAAGTGTGGCAGTATCAAAAGACTTATTAAAGCCAAGCTATACTACATCTACCATTTGGCCCCTATCAACACAGCCTCTTAACCTATCAATGAAAGCTACTATGTTGATTTGATGTGATTTGTTATTGATAAATCTATGCTGTCTGTTACTTATCACATTATCTGTGAGTAGATTGCTTAATTATGCATGCCATCTTTCCAGGTACTGAAGGTAGATTGACTGGTCTGTAATTCCCCAGATCTTCTTATTCCCCTTTTTTATACATGGGTGCTATATTTGCCCTTTCCCTGTCCACTGGAATCTCACGCATATTCCATGGCTAATCAGAGATAACCACAAATGACTCAGATATCTCCTCAGTCAGCTCCTTGATATTCTAATGTGTATTGCAGCAAGCCCTGGTATCTTGAAAACATCTAATTTGTCTAAGTAAGTTTTAACATTTTCCTCCCTATTTTAGTATCTGATCCTGCCTCATTTTCACTGACATTCATTGTTACATGTCTTTGCTACTAAACTTTTTGGTGAAAACAAACAAAAAGTCATTTAGCACTACTGTTTTCTACATTTAGTCCACATTTTGCATAGCCCTCCTTTCTTGATTAATGGGCTTATATTTTCCTTTGTCTTTCTCTTGGGTCTACTGTATTTGTACAATGTTCCCTTGTTACCCTTTATGTCTCTCATTAGTTTAATCTTTTTTGTGCCTTGGCCTTTTTAATTTTGTCCCTACATACCTCTGAGGTTGTTTTATGTTCATCCTTTGTACTTTGACCCAGTTTCCACTTTTCATACGATTCTTTTTTGAGTTTTAGTTAATTGAAGATCTCCTGGGTAAGCCAGCATTATCTCTTGCCATATTTTATTTCTTCTCTACACAATGGGATCATTTACTCCTGTGTTCTTAATATTGTATCTTTTAAAAACTGCCAACTCTTTTCAGCTAATTTTCCTCTTGGATTTGTTTTCCAGAATATCTTACTTACCAACACCCTGAATTAGCTAAAGTCTGGTTTCTTGAAATACATTATCTTTATTGTGTTATTTTCCCTCTTAACATTCCCTCTACCATTTATTGATTACTTTCATCTAACTTGCCTTTCACTATCAAATTCTCAGCTCTGGTTTTTTTTTTTAAATCAAACCCAGAACAGTATCTCCTCTACAGGTTGGACCTCCCATGTCTGGCACTGTTGGGACCTGACAGTTCCCAAATGAGAGAATTTGCCAGACCAGGGGAGGTGTCCCCTGCCACCTGCCTGAAGACAGATGGCCTCCTGCCTGGCCCCCTCAACTCCCTCCCAAGCTGGGCTGTCCATCATTCTGCTGATGAACCCTGACTGGTCTATGGGCAGTTGGGGTTCTCCAGCCCTGGCACTGGGTTTGCATTGTCGCAGATAGCCAGGTTTCCCCAGCTCCATGCTGCCATGGCAGCTAGAGATCTCCAATCACTGATTCCACAGTGCTGCAGGCGGCTGGGCTTCTTTGGCCCTTCACTACATGGATTGCTATGGTTCCCAAGCCCCGCACTGCATGTATTGCTGGGCTTCTCTGGCACCCAGATCCATGCTGCCATGGGTGGCCAAGTTTCCTTGCTTGGTGCTGCTGCCTGCTGTTGGACTTCTCCAGCCCTGTGCTGCTGCACACAACTGAGGTTCTCTAGCCCTCAGCTCTGCACTGCTGTGGGTAGCCGATGATCCCCAGCCCTGCACTGTTGCAGGTTGCTAGGGTTCTATGACCTCGCCCCAGCACTGCTGTGGGGCTCTGCTAGCCCTGATGCACTCATCCATGGCTGGGCTGCTGGACCTCCTGCCATGAGGCTCCTGGACTCTCTGGTCCTGCTGGACCACAGATGTTACCGGACTAGAGAATGCTAGACTGGAGGTTGCCGGATCAGAGGTGCAAGCCGTAGTAGCTTTCTCCACCTTCTGAAATTAAAAAAAAAAGTTTCTACTATATTCTAAGTACTTGTTGGATAAACTATGCTCTGTTGTTTTATCTTCCCAATAGATCATCACCAAATCCCATAGTTGGGATGATTATGTTAGTTGTTTTAAAAAAATCCTCATCCACTTCTTCTTTCTGGTTAAGCAGTGTGTAGAAGACTGCTACCATGACAATATCTTTTCTAAGCCATTTTTATCCTTACCCAGAGACTTTCAGTAAGTCTGTCTCCAAATTCCATCTTGATCATAGTCCAAGGCTACGTCTACACTGGCAGCTTCTTGCGCAATAACTGTTTTGCGGAAGAATTCTTGCAGAAAAAGTCTTCCACAAGAGCGCATGTACACTGCCATGTACTTTTGTGCAAGACATGTGCTTTTGCGCAGAAGTGTCTATGGCAGCGTGGACACTCTCTTTCATAAGAAAGCTCTAATGGCCATTTTAGCCATAGGGGTTTCTTGTGCATGAAATTCATGTTGCCTGTCTATACTGCCCTTTTGCACAAGAGCTCTTACACAAGACGGTTTATTCCTTGTGGGAAGAGGAATAACTCTTCCGGAAGAAGCCCTGTTTTCTGACGCTAGACTGTAAATTTAGTTGCACAAGAAACTGCCGGCATAGACATAGCCCAAGTGTATGCATTTTTGATGTATGGGGTAATATCTTTTCTCTTCTTTTCTCTGCCTCTTCCTCCCTTCAATTTAATTTCCCTTCTATATTTTCTCATCTTTCCCTTATCCCATATAATTTCTGTTATTGTTTCCACAGCCCTCCTTCCTTGATTCTGACCCTTTTCCCAGATATCTGTGTTTTTTACTTACATATTTACTTTTGTTGCTTGCCCATACTGAACCTTCGCACTAGGTTAGCCAATCTATATCTAAATATGTTCTTCTTCTTCTTTGATAAGTGGAACCTATTTCTACTTAGCAGTTCTTTTTCCTGGAAAAGCATTCCTCAGTCAAGGATGCTGAAGCTTTTTGGGTGACACTGTGACCTTGCAGCAGCATTTACCTCTAGGATGCCTCTGTCTATCCTTGACCGAAAGGATCAAAAAGTTTCCTACTGTTTAAATTCTGCAGTAGGTTTAAATTTAAATAATCAGCAAACTTTACCATCTAAAGTATATAAAGTATACAGTTCTTATTAATAGTTCAGCCTGGCAAAATTAGTTTTTTTTTATCATTCCGATTGATATTTGTTTCTAAGCATTTTTATCAATTTAAATTTTCATTGTTCTGGTAATTTCTGGAGAAGGAAAGAAGATCAGAGAATAATTATTTAATGACAACAGATGTTAAGATTCCAAAAGTTAAAACTTGTAATCATTAAAATAAAAAATGATCAACATCATGTGTCAAAATATACAAAGTAAATGTCCTTAAATCAAATTATAATAAGTTCTTAAGAAGCATTTTTCTTTCTTTTCCTGTATGTACAATTATATTATTATAGATGGCAATATGTTTCATCAGTTTGTGTGTATAAAGTGAAATGAAATTTTATTGACAGATAAAAGTCTAATCTTTCCAAGAATAGTAATGATGCAAGTGCTTTACAGTGTTTCATGAGAGAAATTTTCAAAGCTAGTTATTTCTTGAAAACCCTAAGCTCACTGAATACTTTCTCTATTTTGGCATGCCTAGTTACTTCTAAAAGTATCTGGAAAATACACGTTCCATCTTTTCCATGGAAATGGAAAAACAGTAACATCTGCCAGCAAACATCTGACATTCACACAGTTATGTAGTTGGTTTTTTTTGTAACCCACATAGATTTTAATTTAAAAACATAAACAGAGACTGAGAAAAGGTCCTGATTAGAACATCCTTTCCTAAATTCTGATGCATCAAATTCTGAAACAGTATCTAAGATCCTTAAATTAATGTGTTGGACTAGTTGATTAACAATAGTATATCATAATATGAATCATCAATCTAAGCTTCTGTTCTGCCTAATCCTTTGATATTCTCTTTTTTCCCCCTATTGTAATGACCAAAGTTCCACTGTTAGAAACAGCAAAAATGGGAAAACAGACAGCATCATCTAGTTTCCACTGTTTTAGGAGGAATCAATGGAAAGAAAACCATTTTTCAGTCTTGGAGATGTAATATTAGAATATATCAAGATGTTCAGATCTAGGTATGGTTTCAATATTTAATATTATACATCAAGAAAATAAAGTAGCCCTACTGAGTTCTTTTTAATCAAACTCGTTCTCTGAGCTAGATCCTGTAGGTAGGATTTTCAAAAGTACTGGCATTAGCCTAACTCTTCTCCCATTGTAAGCAATGGTAAACACCCTATTGTTTTTAAAAGAGAGGAAGAGTTAGGCTAACACTGAGCACTGCTGAAAATTTCACCTCTCTGGTCTACTCTAGGAAGTTATTTTGAAATAAACCTCCTTAGGTCAAAATAGTAAGCAGAGCATCCACACTACCAAGCCCATTATTTCAAACCCGTTATATCCCCCCAATAAACAGTCCTGTTTTTTCAAGAAACATCTTTATTATTTGTTCTGCAGGGGAGGGGAGAAGGTGAGAAGGGAAGGCAGGGGAAGGGAGGGGCAGATGAGGAAAGGCACAGAGAGGGAATTCAGGGTCCCCTTGTGGAGAGGCATAGGGGAGATTCTCACAGCTGGCTTTGAATGAAACTCTCCCCCAAGGCCTCCCTGATTAGCACAGTTCCTTGATGTGCTCTCCTGGTGGCACTGGCATCCAGCTGCTTGACTGCCCTGCCCAGATGTTCAGCCTCACCCCTCCCTTCCCCCAGCAGAAAAGTCATGTCAGTGAAGTGTCTCTTGTGGTCCCTTGTGCAGCACCATAGAATAGTAACCCTTTTTGTTTATGTAGTCTGAGCCATAAATGTCGGGGGTCAGGATGGGGATATGAGTGTGGTCTCTGCTCTCTCCTTCCCTCTCCCCCCCTGCAGTTGGGGAAGCTGATGGCAGCAAAGCCATCAACGATGCTGTCCACGTTTCCCAGAGTGATGACCCTCCATAGCAGCACATTGTTGATGGCCTTCGCTACCTTCAGGAGCATGGCCTGGATTGTGAATTTCCCCACTCCAAATTGGTTCCCAATGGAGTGGTAGCTGTACAAATAGCGAGCTTCCAGAGTGTGATGGCAATGCACTTCTGCATGGGGTTGGTGGGTCACATTAGGGTGTCCTGTCACCGGATGTCAGGGGCGAGCCACTTGCTGAGTTCGAAGAAGGTGGCCTTCTGCATGCAGGAGTTGTGCAGCCATTGCTGGTCATCCCATCGCTCCAGGATGATGCAGTCCCACCAGTCTGAACTGGTCTCCTGCTGTCAGAAGCAGTGACCCATGGTGTCCATAGAGTTTAGGGGCATGCACAGCAGCAGGAGCACCAGGACCTGGGTGATCAAGGCCTGCTGTCCAGACTGGTCCTCGTCCTCCTGGAGCAGCATGCAGGCAGTCTGAATGAACTGGGCCATGAGGTGCAGTATGAGGTCCATGAGCCTAGTACTGCTTTACGACAGCTATGGCTCCACTTGTGAGTGCTGTGACATTCACCAGGGCTACCAGAGCACACTGTCCCTTTTACATCCCACAAGAGGGGAGCCAGTGGAGGAGTGATGTGTGTCACGCTGCCATAGAGAAGAGTTTCTGAAAGCACACATCACAGCTTGCCTAACCAAACATCCACAGGAAGTGTTCACCCTCCTGGTGCCCTCCCCAGAGTGCTTCTGGGGGCTCTAAGTCTGAGGCAGGCTCCAATAAATGTGGATGTACTATTTTGATTTTGTTAAATCAGGAGTTATTATATCATTTTAGTTATTTCAGAATAATTTCCTACTGTAGACATGCCCTTCCAGTCTGACTTTAATTTCTTAAGAAATGTGGTAGCCTTTTAAAATGTGTCCTGCTCATCTGCTAGGCAGATGCCACAGAGTCATTTTTTTTTCTGAATTCCTAATTTGTGTATTTTGCATTTCAGTTAATATGTTACACTGTTTATTGAAACATGAAATGAATCTATAAATATTGCAATTGGGAAAGGTTCTGAGTTACTGGGTTAGGAAGAGATACCCATGCATTATTCACTATAGGTGAGCTCAGATAGTAAGATTTAATTTAAAAAAATGCTAGGAGGCAAAGCCTCAGCTCAGCCCTCAAAGCCTCTAAGGTCATGTAAATGTGTGAAGACATCCTCCTTTTTTCACAGATCATAGGGCTCCAAAGTGGCTCCATGAACACAGTAGCTTCTATGATCCTAATGTCCTTTCTGAAATGGGGAGTAAAATCTGAGAAGCAATAGATCTTCCAGGCCCATCCCATCCATTCCTCACAGTCTCTGTGTATATCAGCATCCATGGAGCCTATGGAGATGTGAGGTGCGTGCAGGGGTGGTACAATCCTTTTATACCAACATCCTACTTCACTTGTTTCAAGGAACTTATACTGTTCAGCCATAAAGAGACACTCTGTAATCTTGAGGGTGGGCCAGGATATAATTAAGAAATTGTGTTCAGTAAGTCATCTTTATCTGAGATCCAATTACACATCCCTGGGGTGCACCTGGGATTCTGAACCGAGTCCCTGGACACTCCAAGTTGTTATCTATACAATAGCTAAGGGGGACATTGATTTTGTATCTGGCATTTCAAAATAATTATATGGATTTTCAGCTTCACTGATTTTGGACTTGGCACAATTCCTTTACCTTTCTGTTCTCCTGTTCTTAGACAGTTTGGAGGACAACATGGCTCCACTCATAACTTAGAGCAGTGTAAAGGCTAGCCGCAATCTACACCAGCTGTTACAATCTCACAGGGCTCATGGCATTGGCTTAGGATCAGCAAAGCAACCTGCAATCTGCTGCTGTCGTTGTAGTTACCAGCAGTGCCGTGTTTATAGTACCTCAGGACTTATCCCTAACTTGTGAAATCCTCATCTGTAGTGTAGACTACTTTGGTCTGCTAAGGCAAAGCAGCTCAAATGAGAACAAAAATTCACTCCAATGACTCTGCCATGAATATGTGTAATATATACAATAGTCTGAATGATTTAATTAATTTAGTTTTGCATAAGTGAACATTGGCTTTTTTATTCTCAATTAATATAAAAAGATCTTGTCTTCTGATTTTAAATTGCTTTCTCAGTATAAAAATGGGAAGTCTTCTTTTAATTTCCTGGAGCATTAGTGAAGATACACCAAAAGGAAACCAGAAGACATTAGCCAACATTGTCAGAGTACCCCCACTTGTGACACTTTAAAAGAGCCATTTTACCAGAGCTGGATGTTCTTCCATTTCTGAAGATCAAGTTCTTTTAAGGTATCACTGAATTTCAGAACCATAAGTCACTATTCACTTTTAACAATCTTGGTTATTGTATATAATGCAGGTATAATGCCTCTAGGAACACCAAGGAATGTGCCCAGTGTGTCAGCCCTTGGAAGGATGTTGTCTGTATTCACCATTTGGTGTACATGTTTTGCTGAATCTGCAGCAAGGAAGATACGGCTAAATTGTTCTTGCTCCCTCATTCCTCCTCCCATTTCTTTGCAGTAGCTGGGAGTATTTCCTGCACCGAGAACTACTGTTGTGTGTTTGTGTAGGAGCAAAAGACTGCATCTTTCCCTACTTTCTGCATCCATGAAGATACGGCACAATCCCCTCAGATTCTATTATAAAAAATGTATACTACTTTGAGAACCAGAAACCATGACAGTTTTTTTCCTGTCCAATAGGATTCCACCTTCCTGCTCTGTGCAAAATTCCTTATAAATCTCTCTTTAAAAATAAAGATTTTACAGAGAAACCCTGTTAACAGACATCATGCAGCTTTGAACTTTAATAAATCATATTTTGCCATTTTTTGTAACCTGTTAGATTCAATTTTCCTCACAAACTCCCATTTTTCATTTATTTAAGTTGCACAAGCTACCTTTCTCAAACATGCTGAGCATAAACTTTCCCCCCATTCTTATTAATTTATAGTAGCATAACTTAAAAAATCAGAAAATCTTTATTTTGCAAGTAAAAATTATACAATATAATCTGGGGTGAAATGATAGATTATCTTGAAAGGTTCAAAAAAAAGTCTAAACATTTTCTATTTAGCAAAAACAAATCTTGCATTAAATCACCCCAGAAATCAGAAATAGAATAACAGAATTCCACTAGAATGTAGAATAGAATGGCTGCATTTTTATAACTTTGAAACTGTTGCATATTTATATCTATCTTTATCCTATTTATTTCTACTTAAAAGAGATTTCAATTACATGAAGCCTGGGGACTTAGAGCAATGCATGTGCTTCAAAGTGACCTGTGGCAGTGGTTTTACATCACTGCTGACAGGTGGAATAGCGGGTCAAGCAACAAATTACATTGCTGTAGAAAACCATTTATTTTAACAGGATAAGGTAAGGGTGTTTGCAGAACTTATGGTTATGTACTTGACTTACCAGCAATCAACTATATAGCACAGTATATTTTGTATTCATATTTAGTTTAGCAAGTGATGTTATTTCTGACAAAACCATTTCTCTTAAACAAGAAAGTGTTCAAAAGTTGCTTTCTCTGAAAGTGAATATGAAGTCATTCTCTCGGAGATCTGCTTCCCTAATCTGTTACTAAGAAGAAGTATAGTATGACACTGAATGGTGACAAAACTGGCTCAGTCTGACTGGCAAAGCAATTGTGTAGAATCCTAATTTTGGCAGCTTGAATTAAAAGTAAGGGCTACATTTCAAATCTGTCTCTTTTCAGTCAAGAAACTGTAAGGATTCATTTGAAAAATCTGCATGATGATTCACATATAAGTACTTCATGCCGCACACTGAAGAGAATCCCATTGTATTAGCAAATGGGATATTTCCTTCAGGCATCCGTGGTCTCCCTCTCAATAAGGAGCATAGCTTAAACCAAGGAGTGGGGACAGAGAGGAATGAACATGCTCTATATCAAGGATTTTATAGCTGATAGGACCAAACTGCTCATTTACACCTTCAGTGACTTTTCAAAGTCCTTCATTATGTACCAAAGAAATCAGAAAGAAACAAATCAATGCTTCCTCACCTCCAATATAAAACTCTATTCTCCACCTCCCTAAAGGTAGTGAAAGGAAAGGTATTCACTTTTCAGATTCATTCTACCTAAACTTATTTTCCCTCTTGCTATAGGGTTTAATTTTAACTTAAAAGAACAGTAAGACCCACATATTAGCTATGGATTACTATTGTACTGTGGGGGAGGAACTAATATTTTCTTTCATGGAATTTTGGGGAAGGTAGTGGTATGGCTATTTTGGGCATTTGCAGCTGCTAGCTTTGTTCCCCATGTAGGAAGTAGTCTTTGGCAAGCTGTCACTCAAAATTGGTAGGAGACACATCTGTTATCCAGAATCTTGTATCTTGATGCTGTGTCAAAAAAGCAAAACATTGCTTATGAAATATAAAAAGAAAAAAAATGCCACGCATACCACACCATATTACATTTAACTGCTTCAGTTTGAACACCACCATTTCCCCACAGTTGCTAGAGTGGTTGGGTGTGTTCATGCTGTCACATGTCTCTCTTCTGGCCAACAACCTCCTTGTTCTGTGCCCAGCACAGGGCCTCTACACTCTCCCTGCTCCACCAGTAATCTTTAGGGTGTGGAGTGAAAATGGCTCTGTACTTACCCAGTTGCACCTCATTCCCAGTGTGTAAGCCACTTCCCTGACACCTAGGCCCAGGCAGGGAATAGGAAGGAGCCACTTCTCAAACAATTGAAGCTAGCCACACCCTATATTCATTGTGGCAGCTACCTGAGAAAGAGCCCAGCTGGTGTGACAGGCTGCCCTGTCCCTTTTTTCTTCACACAAGCCCTGCCTGGGGGCAGGGGATTAGGGCCATGCCAGCCAGAGCTGTCCTCCCCCAATCTATTTCTAGCTTGCTCAGCTCCTTTCTCCAGCTGCTGAGCCTGGGGCTGGAAGGCCGCTACCCTGCTGAGCAATGGCTCATAGGAGCCAGCATAAAAAGCTGCTGGTCTAGCCCCTTCTGCCTGGGTCTGGGTTCCAGGAACACAGCAGGAGAATCATGGGGGCAGGGTGCAGCAGCAGAGGATAGACTGCCTCTCCTTCTCTCAGGCAGACCAAACATGAATTTGGGTGCTATGTGACTCCCACATGCCAGCTTATCTGTCATCTATGTTTGAACCCATTCATTGACACATAATGTAGATAGACAGCACCCATGGTCATGATGGCCAACAGATTATCTTCTAGATTGGAGCATGTCCCTCGGCTGCTCAGACATTGGTCTTCCCCACACTACTGGTGTAGAAGATGCCTAATACAAAAGGCTGGCAGTCAGGTCTTTCCCTCCCACCACTGAACAGTCTGGCTGGCTGCCTCCCTCCCACCATCCTTTGCACACAGGTTAAGCGGGAAGTTTCTTTTTCTCAGTCCTGAATTCTGCACTATTGTCTGTCTGATACAGATGTTGGTTCTAACAACCTCCTGTTAGTGAGGCAATACTTACTAGAGACATCAGTTAGGGATCATATCTCCATTTTTTCTAAGTGCTGTACACATACAATTAAAAACAAAAAGACATTTCCTACTCCAGAGAGATAACAATCTTGGCATAGGATGAAAGAAAACAGGTGAATACAACAAACAAGTAGGTTGGGAGTCTGGGGGAGGAGTTGAAGTGAAGAGATCATGTTTAGTAAAATAAACAGCAGATGCCGCATGGTCATGGTCTAGATGTTTTCCAGGGTGGCATAGGCATGAAAACAAAGGAGTTTAAAGAATGGATTTGAAGGAGGATAAGCTTTACAGACTTTATGGGAAACTCCTCCTGAGTGAGAGAAAAATCTATGACGGTGCTTGAGGGAATAAAAAATGTACTAACGGATGATGGATAGCATCATTGGCAGAGGAGAGGAGGCTCAATAACATTTTTATATACAGGGTAAAACTAAGCCATGTTAAATTTAAAGACAAGAAGCTTTTTTTGTGTGTGTGGTGGAGGAGGACATGCTAAAAGGATGCAAAGGTATGAGTGGTTGATTTAGTCAGGACAGTGAATCAAGATGTCATAAACAGCCACATTTTGAATAGTCTTGGGAAGAATGAGACAGCACTAATACAACTCAGAAAGGAGGAGGAAGCAGTGATAAGGTATGAAATGACTGAATCACAGAAGAAGTGGGAAACAGGAGGAGGAAGAGAGCTCAGGTAAGCAATACTGAAGGAAAGAAGATAGCCAAAGAGGAAGTTTAGCAATGAAAAGCGAATGGAAAAGTTAATCCAGGAATGAAGATTAAATGAGGATGTGATAACAAGGAGAAATGACTAAATTCTGAACTGCTTATCTGCTCCCTTGTAGGACACTTGATAGTGGAAAGTTTGTTTTCTCTTTTGACTGAGTATGCATGTATGAGAGAGAGATTGGGGGTCATCTGTGCATTGGCAGGCACCTCATATGTGGAGTTGATCAGGAGTAAACAACAAAAAATTATATGAAGTACCAAATATAAGTATATACAAAATTCTGACATACAGTTTGTTCTAATATCCTCTGCAATTTGGAGTTATTGCTGAATATCAGCACAGTCAGAGAGGTATCAACAAACTTATGATTGGAGCATGAGACACTCCATGCCTCCGTTTCTATGCCCGTAGTATCAACACGAATGTTTGAGAAGACGCTGTAGGTCAATTGAATAGTTGATAAAATTTGTCAAAGCTTGATATGAAGAACTTGTGAAAGTTAGGGTGATCATTGCCATAGGTGCTGGAACTAGGGGTCTTGAGGATGCTAATGTACTCCCTGCTTTGGAGTGGTTTCCTCATGTACTGGCTTTACAGTTTAGTTCAGCAGCTTTCAGCTCCCCCATGTTCCAGAAGAAGTTGTTCCAATACCCTGATCTTTGCAAGTATACTAATAAAATTAAATACTTTCACACTGAAAATTAGAGTGGAGTAGAAACAGAGGTTTCCATTTAATGAGAAAACCACAACTCTGGTGGTTTTTTTTTTTCATTACTGAAACACGTTTTCCTATGACATCTAAGACTGTGCTAGGCAATGTACAAATATGTGGTAACACACTATAGTTCTGCCCCTTGTGAATTTACAAGCTAAACAGAGAAGACAAAGTTGAGGAAGAGGAAATTACTATATTTATTAGAGCTGGGCAGGAGGATTCATGGAGGATTTTAAAATTGTGTTTCATTCTCATTAAGAATTAATTAAAAAACTCACTAGAACTAAAATCAAACATTTTCCTCAAAAGGAAATATAGTCCTAAGGCACTTTGCCTTACTGGCTGGCACAGACTCATTGATGCAAGAAGCTCAGATACCACAGCAGCCTGCCAGCTGTGTTTTCCTAGATGGGATAGACGAGGTGACAGGAAATCAGAGGGAACTCTAGTGAAATTGAAGAGTCACTATAAAACATTTTGGATTTCACCAATTTGCAAATTCAGAAGAAACATCGTTTCACCATAATTTTTCCAACTAGCTCTTATTATCCCTATTTCACAAGGGAAAACATTCAGCAAATAAAATCCTGATTCAAAGAATATTCAAGTCAATGGGTGTATATTGATTGTTTTGGGCTTTAGCAAAGCTTTAAACACCCATCGCTCAAAATACGCTCTGCAATTGAGCTACGCAAATTGTGTTGCTTATTTTGATGTTATTTCAAAATAGCTTATTTTGAAATTTGGCGCTGTCTACACAGCACTTATTTTGAAATAAATCGCTATTCCAAAAAAATCCCTTACTTCTTGTGGAATGAGGTTTACAGGGAGGTCGGTAGAGTGAGCCCATTATATTTCAAAATAACGGGCGTACTCAAAAGACACAGAATAGCTATTTTGGGATTCCTCCAGTATCTCGAAATAGCACTGCAGTGTAGATGTAGCCTAAGCAACTTGCTGAAGATCACACAGTAAGTCTGCGCTGGAGCTGTGAAGTCACCTGAAAACCAGCTGAACACCTTAACCACAAGAAAGAAAAAAACAAGGACAATTCATTTTTACATCCCTCTTTAGATTCGCATAGTGACTTAATCATTTTTGGCTGTTTAATTTGCTATGATTTTCTCTTATTTTTAAGAGTGCTTTTGAAGAGTGCTGTTAGGAAGCTGTATTTTCCCTTATTTTTCATTTAGCAATAGACATATGCAAATGATATTCCTGATATATATTTGCCAAACTAGACAGAAATAGTGTAAGAGCTTGGAGGGCACTTCAGGACATACAGTATCTGCTTTTATAAAAGCAGTCAGGATGACCTTAGGTAGCTATTGGATACATTTTTTCCAAAAGCTTCTATAATTAATACCTCAGACATATGCATCACTGTAGCTGAGCTGAAGAGGCTAAGATCTTTTATAAATCATGCTGATTTATGTAGACTTAGATGCTCTAACTGCTGTTTATCTGACATCAAATCCTCTTTTGATTCTAAATGAGCAGCACTGCTAAAAATTAAGTATCTTGGAAACAAGAAACGTGCAAAGCTCTCCAGCTGCAAACTCCACAGTTCTGCATCCTTGCAGGGAAACAGCATCATTAGAGACCAGTGTCATGAATGCCTAAAGCAATAGGAAGTTACTGCTGTGGCAGTCCTTCATAAACCAAAATAATCTACATTTAAGCTTTGACAACTATGGCATTTGCTGCATGCCGACACAATTAGATACATACTCTTGACCACTGAGGCGCTCTCTGCTTGATATCTGCATAGCCATGTCTTTCCTAGTGGCCACAGGGAAAGGATATCATGCTACCCAGTGTCAGTGCAATGGAATGAGTATCTGCATTGTTCTTGGAACTGGTTTATGTCACTTTTCCTGCCCCCTATCCTGCAATTGGCCTTGAGTTCATAAATATATAAAGAAGAACCCTGCGACTAGGCTTTAATGGTACACATGAATGTTCTTACTCTGGGGGTATCCCTAATCTGGGAACACCCATGGTACAGACCCTGGCAGGAGGAGGATGAAGCAGCTCTCCATGTTTCCACTCCTTCTCCAGACCAGCTGGGGGAATGGCAGGGAAGCAACATTCTTCCCCTGAGGCTTTTCCCACTGCTCTCATAACAGCTGAGGTGGCGGGAGAGAGGGGGGAGCAGGCAGTGCCTGGGAGTTGTAGGGAGCGTGTATCCATATATGTCCCGAGGAGCAGGGCACCAGATAAGTGCACACGCCCATTCCCTCTCACTGAAAACCTGCAGCACCCTCCCTGGCCCAGCAAATTCTTTAATCCAGCATACCATTTCCCAGGGTTGCTGGATTTAAGCCATTCAAGTGTATTAACAAAGCCCAGACTTTATCTGTCCTAAAGTCTTTTTTTGTAGTCCCTGTCCTGCAGAATCACTCTTTGTAGAATTCAGAATCTCCAGGTTGGGATCTCATACAAAGAGCTGTGAGATTCTTGAGTCAAAGTCTCCAGGCAATACAATTTCAGATTATTTTACCCTCATTCAAATGAAAGAGTTTGACAAATTTATATAAAGCAGCCAGACACTCCAAAGAATGTTGCTAGGAATCAGCATTTAGCCAGATTCATTCCTGGTATAATTCAATTAATGTCAATGGTATTAAATTTGTGGGATTACACTGGAATACATTTGGATTTGTTGTTATTCTATATGTAGTTGCTTTAGTTATTGGGCTTCAGATAATGGTAACTAGCTGATGTCCCTTGGCCTTTGTTACATAAGAGGAGAGACTGAATCTAATGAGGCCTCTAGCCTCAATCTATATATACCAAGATGTCAATCTCAAGGACAAAAGCAATTCTCTTGGGCTATGTCTACATTACAAGGTTATTTTGAAATAAGCTATTTTGAAATAATAACTCTTGAAATAACTATTTTGAAATAGCGTGTCCACACTAAAAATTCCTATCGCAATAGCAGAGATTTATATTGAAATAGTGCAGCCACACTCACTGGATCCTGGATCGCATTTTAAGCCCCCTAGAAGCACTTTGGGCAGGGCATCAGGACAGCAGTCACTTCCTGTAACTGCTGCCTGAGGATAGCTGAGGTTTGTGCCTAAAGGGGCTCCCCTCTACAGTCTCAAACTCTTCTCCAGTGCCTGCCTCCTTGAGGGACAGCAAAATCACATTGCATGCTCTGGTTGCCCTTACAGACACCACAGCACTTCCACCATGCAGCCGGGCCTGCTGCAAATCAGTCACTGGCTCTAAGACCTCCTGCTGCACCTCCTGGCACAATTTATGCAGGCTGCCTTTGTGGCACTACAGGACCCCAATGCCCCACACTGGGGCAACTCCTCACCCCAACCCAGGTGCTCCTCATGCCCCACAGTTCCTTTCATCCTTCCCTGCACACCATGCACTGCTCCTTCTGGTGCTGGGAAACTAGTTCCGACTGGTGGGACCACATCGTCATGCAGTGGTGGGACAGCCAGCAGTGGCTCCAGAACTTTTACTTGCAGAAGGACATGTTCCTGGGGCTCTGCGAGTGGCTCTCCCCTGACCTCCAGCAATGGGACACCTGCATGAGACCACCATCCCCTTCCAGAAGAGTGTTGCCATTGCAGTTTGGAAGCTCTCCATGCCAGACAGGAATTCTGTCAGGATCCAATTTGGCTTGGGGAGATCAATCGCCGGGGCCATGCTTATGCAAGTTTGACTTTCTTGCTGTAGTCCTACAAGAGTGATGAACTACTGGAATGAGTTGCTTAGGGATAAGGGTGAAATCTCCCTCCTGGAAGTTTTTCAGTTCTGGCTTCACAAAGCCCTGCCTGGAATGATTTAGTTGGGGTTGCTCCTGCTGTGAGAAGGGGCTTCGACTGGGGGAAATCCTGAGGGCTCTGAGAACCCTGAGAATCTATCTTTCTATGATTCTATAGGTGAAGCCATCTGTGAAGGACATCACCCAGGGCAGCATCAATCCTATCATCGCTGGCTTTGCTGCCATGGGCTTCCCCAACTGTGAAGAGAAGGGGCCATTGATGGCACCCAAATCTTCATCCTGGCCCCCAACCACTGGGCTTCAGGCTTCACCAATAGGCCCTCTTGGACCACAGGAGCTGGTTCACAGACATTTACAACAGGTGGCTGGGAAAGGCACATGATGCCCATATATTCAGAAACTCCAGCCTGTTTCAGAGGATGCACGCCAGAGGATGCACCATCAGGGTTGGGGAGGTTGACATAGAATCATAGAATCATAGAATACTAGGACTGGAAGGGACCTCGAGAGGTCATCGAGTCCAGTCCCCTGCCCTCATCGCAGGACCAAATACTGTCTAGACCATCCCTGATAGACATTTATCTAACCTACTCTTAAATATCTCCAGTAATGGAGATTCCACAACCTCCCTAAGAAATTTATTCCAGTGTTTGACCACCCTGACAGTTAGGAACTTTTTCCTAATGTCCAACCTAAACCTCCCTTGCTGTACTTTAAGCCCATTGCTTCTTGTCGTATCCTTAGAGGCCAGGAAGAACAATTTTTCGCCCTCCTCCTTGTGACACCCTTTTAGATACCTGAAAACTGCTATCATGTCCCCTCTCAATCTTCTCTTTTCCAAACTAAAGAAGCCCAGTTCTTTCAGTCTTTTTCATAGGTCATGTTCTCTAGACCTTTAATCATTCTTGTTGCTCTTCTCTGGACCTTCTCCAATTTCTCCACATCTGTCTTGCAATGTGGTGCCCAGTATTCCACCAGCTGGACACAGTACTCCAACTGAGGCCTAATCAGTGCAGAGTAGAGCGGAAGAATGACTTCTCATGTCTTGCTCACAACACACCTGTTAATGCATCCTAGAATCATGTTTGCTTTTTTTGCAACAGCGTCACACTGTTGACCCATATTTAGCTTGTGCTCCACTATAACCCTTAGATCGCTTTCTGCCATACTCCTTTCTAGACAGTCGTTTCCCATTCTGCATGTGTGAAACTGATTGTTCCTTTCTGAGTGGAGCACTTTGCATTTGTCCTTATTAAACTTCATCCTGTTTACCTCAGACCATTTCTCCAATTTGTCCAGATCATTTTGAATAATGACCCTATCCTCCAAAGCAGTTGCAACCCTTCCCAGCTTGGTATTATCTGCAAACTTAATAATACTCTCTCTGTATGCCGATATCTAAATAGTTAATGAAGATCTTGAACAGAACCGGTCCCAAAACAGACCCCTGTGGAACCCCACTTGTTATACCTTTCCAGCAGGATTGTGAACCATTAATAACTACTCTCTGAGAACCTGCAAGTGTAAGGGAAGGATGGGTGGCTTGCCTTCCCTCTGTGCTGCACATATGCTGGGTCTGGCAGTGGCATTGTCACACAGAGAGAGAATTTCCATCCCTACCTTCTGTAGGAGCGGGGGAAGGGTGTTGGGTGAGGTGTGTGTGAGAAGCATATGCTGCTTGCCAGGGAGATGGTACTGGGGTCCCTCCTCTTTCTCCCCATGGCAGGCTCCCATGTAGCAGATCAGTATCCTCCACCTCGCCATGTTTGACCAGGAGCGGATGCCATGCAAGAGTGCAGGCAAGAGTCTGTGCCTTGTGAGGCACTTTTGTATGTTTCCACAATTCTAACCTCCTCAGTGGTGGCTTGTCATGGGATGGTGTCCCTCCACGGAGTATGAACCAAGGCAGGCCAGAAACCTTGTGAGAAGGATCAACAGGTTCCTGAGTGTGAGCCTCATGGGGCCAGGTGCTCTGGACTGGCTCTAGCCCCAGACTGTGTACCCATGTGCACAGTTTGTTGTGTGATTCCCAGGCTGAGAACGATAAGTGAGGAGTACGCAGCTCCTCTCATCTCACTGCTTCTCCCCACATGTAGATAGGGAAAGTTATAGAACTCACCTGAAATGTTTTCTCCGACCTTATCTGAGCCCTGGAAAACATCCTGAGGGAGGATACCAGCTCCAGGGAGATGACTGCCTCCTGGCTGGCAGACATAGTGTCATTGCTGACCTCCTCTTCAACCTCCTCATTGTCATCCTAGTCATCCTGGTCCACAGACCCACTCTCCTGCAGGCTGATGATAGGCATGTCCAGGATAAAGCCCATGACGAGGGGGGAGGGAGGTGACCAGCTCCCAGTTGCTGGCAAAACCGACAGGTCTAAGGTGCCACAGTAGTTTGTTCCCTGGCCTTGGTGTAGTCCTCCAACAGTTCCTTAATTTTCATGCACACCTGGTCCAGCATGCATGTGTGACCCTTCTGGCCGGGCTGGTGGCCATCTGGCCATAAACATCTGCATTCTGGAGGTTGGACTCCTCACCCTATATCTCTATGAGTTCCAGGATCTCTGCATCAGTCCAAGATGGTATCCTCTTTTGCCCCAGCCAGGGGCTTCAGAGGTGGCTGGCAGTGTGCTTGCAACTGTGTGTGTGCGGAGGAGGAGGGTTGAAGGAGTGCTGAGGTCTGCCATAGCAGTAGGGAAAGCAGAGTAGGCTGCTGCTTTGTGGCACTTGACTAGCAGGGCTGGTGTGGTGCTATGAGCCCTTTCTCTTCGGCCTGCAGCTCTAAACCTTGCTATAGAGTTTTCAGGGGTGTGGGCAGAGGGCCACCAGGACAGCTGTGAAAAGCCCTGGAGGCCAATTATTTTGAAATAAGCACAGCTGAGTGTCCCCACTCGACTTATTCTGAAATAGCAATTTTGAAATAGGTGTTATTCCTTGTAGAATGAGGGGTTATTATTTTGCTATAGCAATCCTGTTATTTCAAAATAATTTAGAAATAATGTGCTTGCTGTGTGGACACTCACCTTGTTATTTCGAAATAATGCGAGTTATTCCAAATATCTCTGTAGTGTAAAGGTTCCCTTGTTTATTTAAATCTCACTTGCTTACAGGTAGAGCTTTAAGATGAACAACAGAACTTTGAAAAACTCAATTTATTTTTTTCAAAGAGAAAAAAAGACTTTTAACAAGTTTTTGCAAAATTCCCCATTTTCAACTAGCATCTACTCACTAATAGTTTTAAATAGTGTAGATTCATTTGCATAAAGTCATATGAGCATCGCCAGTAACAATACATACTGTAGGGGTTTTGCACAGTTGGCATCTCCATCTCATTGTCAAAAAAGTCTCTTTTCAAATGTTTGCAGCTAAGAAAACTGTATAGCACCTCAGAGAAATGTGGACAAAACCAAAAATTCTGTCACTTCTGCATGTTACAGTCTTGCTCTGCTTTATGTAATGATATGCTGAAGGGATAAAATGACAGCCAACTACAAACCTCAAAGGAATGCATATTAATTTTCTGATAAAATGGAAAGCCTTTATTCATTAATTTTGAAGCTTTTCCAAACGAAATTAAAGTGCCCGCTGACATAAATCAAATATCCGCCATTAGATGATAGCCTCCTACTGTTGCTGGCTATTCTAGGACTATAGACAGAAGGGCAATTGCCTTATCTGTATTTGCATCACATTTTACTTTCCAATACACATGGGGTGGAGGTGACCTTCTATTTTATGTGAATTACTCCTGTAACTCTTTATGACTAGTCACTTAAGGACTCAGTTATGATTTAAGTCACAGCCTTCAGTGTGGGCTAGAGAGGCTGCTCTTTCATCCATATGGTATGGAACAAACTTCCTGCTGCATAATTAGGCAAGGATGTGGGGAATGAGTGCAGGGGGGATGGGCCATTTTTCCAAAAAACTTCACTTAGGTTCACACTGCAATTGTGTTTTCGAAAAGAAATCGAAAGAACAAAGGGGGGTTCTCCAACCTTTGTAAACCTCTTTCTACAAGGAAAAAGCCACTGTGTCCATCACAGCTTAAATGTGAGATAGCATCCATTCAGTGTGGACCCTATCTTTCAAAAAAGCAGATCTCTTTTTCAATGCGCTTTGGCAATGTGGACGCTCTCTTTTGGAAGAAATTTTTTCGGAAGATCTCTTCCAGAAAAGCTTCTTCTGAAAGAAGCCTGCAGTTTAGACATAGCCCCAGAAGCACTAGATAAGTGAAAATGGTATATGGGGAGCAGATGTATCTCCCAGTAGCTGAGCAGGGAAACATGAGAAGCTGGGATTGGAGCTAGTCACTGCAGCACTGAGTTGCCAGTCATAGAAGAGAGTCACCAGAGGTGTTGAATGGGAGTGTGGAAGAAAACTTAAAAGATATGAGAAAGAAACTCAACAAAGCAATACAATTGAGTGGTAAGTTCGAAGGGGAGGGCTAGAAGAGAGAATCTGACTTTCAAAGCTGAGCTGCCACTAAGCACTGGAGTGAAAGAGAGGGTGAGCAAGGCAATAGAAATGACCTGTCACAAGAGGAGACGGGAGTGGAGGGGCCTGCACAAAAGTTCTAAAGTGGAGCTTTCACAAAGGGGAGCTAGATGGACCAAGATGATGACATGCCTTAGGAGAAGGGACTGGGACCAGAGAGAAACACATTTCCCTAAGCATGTCTGAGGCTGAGCTTGTTCTTAATGTTTATATCAGGAAAGTTTCAGGTAATGGGAAAAGCAGAAATTGGATGTTTCAGCACAGTTAAGTTGTTCAGAAACAATACAAGCCACAGTTTAAGTTTCCAGCCAAGCCAGGACAGGCCAACTAGAAAATTTTAGAGTCTAACAAACTTAGCAGCTGCAGGACACAATTTGATTTGATTTTTAAGATGAAGAATAAGCTGTTATATCTGGACCCAGCAGAGAAGAAGAAACAGATAGAGGAGACCACTTATGCACAACTAGTTGCCCTGGAACATATAGGCTGTGTCTAGACTGGCAAGTTTTTCCGCAAAATCATCTGCTTTTGCGGAAAAACTTGCCAGCTGTCTACACTGGCCGCTTGAATTTCCGCAAAAGCACTGACGATCTCATGTAAGATTGTCAGTGCTTTTGTGGAAATACTACGCTGCTCCCGTTCGGGCTAAAGTCTTTTTCCAAAAAGCTTTTGTGCAAAAGGGCCAGTGTAGACAGAGATTTGTTTTCCGCAAAAAAAGCTCCAATCACGAAAATGGCAATCGGGGCTTTTTTGCGGAAAAGCGCGTCTAGCTTGGCCACGGATGCTTTTCCGCAAAAAGTGCTTTCACGGAAAAGTGTCCTGCCAATCTAGACACGCTTTTCCAAAAATGCTTTTACCGGAAAACTTTTCCGTTAAAAGCATTTCCGGAAAATCATGCCAGTGTAGATGTAGCCATATTGTTCTAGTTGCAAAACTGAATCATACAGGTTCTTCACTGGAGAGAGGGAAGGAAAGGTCAAACACTTGAGGGACAGGACATCATGCAATACGATCAAAGACACTTAATTTTGCCAAAAAGGCAAATCATGCTTTAATTTGCCAATCGAGCCAGTGCAGGCTTTGTAGTAAATCAAACAATTTGAATACTTACTCCTGAAAAACATAATTTGATTTATGTAGAGGCTGCAGGTGGCCTCTAATATTTTGTTTAGAATTGCAAGTGTAATTCCTGCTGCCACAGTAAGGCAATTTAATTTGCATATGCATCCTTGACTTAACCACTATATTAAACATGCTTCTTATAACAATTATCTAACAGATTAGATTGATTGTTAAAGCATTTGACAAATGTCTTGAACACATCATACTACCCTTATGAGTAAAAACAAAACAGCCATCGGTATGTATCAAAGGAGCATAATTCAGAAGGCTAAGTCAGAAAATACAGAAAGCACATGGAAGAGTATGCCGAGGACTATCAGAAACTGGGACTTTTTAGAATTCATGGAAAGTACTGATGAGATCTATAATAAAACAACAAACAGCTTATTTTATGCAGAAAGCATAAGAACATTTCTGACAAGAGCACCAGTCTTGTAAACACCTTGACTACGTCTAGACTGCAAGCCTCTTTTTCAAAAGAGCATCTAGACTACAACTAGTACTTTCCAAAAAGCAAGCCGCTTTTTTGAAAGAGAGCGCCCAGGCAGTCTGGATGCTTGCTTTTGAAAAAGCACAGTTTGCATTACATAGTGCCTATTTTCGAAAGAGCACTTTTGAAAAAAGGCATTCTTCCTTGTAAAACGAAGCTTTCCTCAGTCGAAAAAACTGCCACGTTCTGTTGATTTACTTTCGAAAGAATGTGGCAGCAGTCTAGATGCAGGGGAAGGTTTTTAAAAAAAAAGCCACTTTTTTCGAAAAAAACCCCTGCAGTCTAGACACACCCCTTTAGAACAGATGTATATGGTAGTCCACACTTCCTGCTCTCCCTGTCCCCTTTGTGCAAACCAGCAGGGCTGCCCACAGAAGTGGGTGTCACAAGTGTCAGCACCCCTAGGGCCTAGTAAATTAAAAGGGCCTAGTGCTCTTGGCTGCTGCCCCCTCAGCTTTTAAATCATCACCAGAGCCCCAGAGAGCATAGGCTGGACAGTGCTGAAGGGCTGGCTAAGTGAGGCTAACCTCCAGTCACATCCCTTCCACAGGCCAAGAGGTAGTCTCCATCTTCCCTGCCTTGCTCAGGGTCCCAGCACTTCTGTTAACAGCCTTGCCAAATAGCCACCCTTGCTCTACATCCAGGGGATCACCTGAGTGTGACCAATATTTGCACTTTAAGCAGTATCCAAGGGGCAGAGACACCATCAGAGATTGTAAGGGAGTGGAGATATGAGTTGCAATAAAGTTTGGGAAATCAAACTAAAGTCCAAGAATAGAAGCTGCAGACTTATGCATTTTATCAGTTGTTTTTTTTAGAACGTTATTACAAGCGTCAGAGTCCCAGGATAGAGTCCGTATAAGGAACAAGAAGGGATGGTGATGGAAAGTCTGCATTGGATCATAAGCAAAGAGTGAGAGTTACATGGAGAATGAAAGATCATTTTTTTTTAATTTAATAATATTGAAGCCTAGCAGACATTCCTATTGTTTCCCATTTTGGTTTCTTAGCAGCATTCTTTTATGTCAAACTGAGAAGAAATCACACTCACCTTTCCAATATTTCTCTTTTGAGGCTTCTTCAACTAGGTTTTCCATAGCATGTTAATTGCCATTCCTCAGTTGTGGTGAGGAAACACATTTCCTGTGTCTCTTGTGCTTGAGGTGTTCCTTAATGGGTCACCGACAGCAGGTTTACCTTTCTGATTAAGCTGTGAAGATAACTGCTGAATATAGACACGCTGGTGGATAACTAATGCCTAAAAGCCATTTCCATTATATCTTGCTCTGCCTTGCCATGATCCATTAAGGTAATGCTCCCATTTGCTAACTATACAGAACCTCTTTATAAGTTTGGACTTTGGAAATTAGAATGGCACCACCATTCTAGAACTGTCCCCACAATTAAGCAGGGGAACTAACCAACCTTTCAGCAGATATTGCCAATTGCGTCGAGTCCCCAAGCACTTACACATTGCAGCCTTAAATCTTTTGATGCTTATAGCTTCAACTGATTCCATCTCCCAAAAGCCTCTTAAATAAGAAATATATTCTTAGTACCCAATTTAAATCTTCCTTCTCTTAATATTAGTTCATGTATGTGAATCTTCTAATCCTGCAATGAAAATAAATTAATACCTAATTTTCATTGTGTCTGTCTCTGCTCTTTTTTGTACTTTTCTCCAAAGTACTGAGGCTATGTCTACACTATGGGGGTTTTCCGGGATACCTGTCCCGGAAAAACTCCATCGCGTCCAGGGAACGCATCTGCTCTTCTGGGTTTGTTTGGTTTTTTTTGCAGAAGAGCAGACTAGATGCTCTCTTTTGGAAGCCGTGTCTTCCTCCTCCCACGAGGAAGAAGGGCTCTACTGAAAGAGGAGGCTCTTCCAGAATTTGGCTTTGTGTAGACAGGCCAAATTTTGGAAAAGCCTTTTCCGAAAAAATGATCAGAAAAAGGTACTCATATTGCGGAGCACAATTTGCATACCTTTTTCCGATATTTCTGTGTAGTGTAGATATAGTCTGAGATGCAATCTACTACAGTAAGGAACATATTTTGTTTATGTACGAATGGATCTAACTCTGCTCTCCATTTCAAGCCATGCTGTCAAGTGGAAACATTCTGGGTAATTGTCTTCCTAGGGAAACACTGCCCAGTAATTATCTTGCTACTGAGGAAGTTTAAGGAAGTTTTAGTATACATATATTTTTGTTAGTCTCTAAGGTGTCACAGAACCACTTGTTTTTTAAAGTTATTTTTAAAGTTCTAATGTGAATCCAGAATTTCTGGGTTGCTTTGCCACTACTATGTGGTAGTGCTTTACCTTCACTTTGGGATGCTCATTTAGATTTGGCACTGATCCTTGCATATCTAAACATTAGATTCTATCAACCTCACTTTCCAGTGGATCCATTCAAATGCAGAGGTTCCCCTCCCCTAAAGTAGGAGCAAACTTTTGAGGGGATACTCTAACAGCCCATGAAAGATATTTTTATTATGCAATAATTTCATCTTGAGTATGTCTTAACAAGCCTTCATTGAACAAGCCTTTACAGTTCTTGGAGTGTCTTTATACTAGAATATTTAAAAATAATCTTATTTCAATCATCTCAGGTATGTTAATATAAGAGTGTCTTAACTGTAAGACAACTATAAATCATACATCTAGATACTGTTACTGTCATACGCTTACTCATCTTGGACTATTCTTTATCTTTAACAGAATACTTAACTTTTATTTAAGTGACATCATTTTGGATGTTTTCTGATCTAACAACACAAAATAATAATAAGAATAAAACAAATAAGGACAAAGAATTGGTAACAGAGATTAAGTTAAAAGTCAGTGAACTGGCACAAGGTAATAGTGATAGTAGCGAGTACAAGTGTCCCAACTGAATTACAAATAGGTCCCGCCAAAGATGACAGACTCCTTGGTAAAAGTTGTAAAATTGTTTTAGATTTCCAGATTCACAGGTTTTTTTTAACCAACATTATTCCGTTTTCCTGTTTACTCCGAGGATCAGGCTCATAATGGCCAAACATGGAATTACCCTAACTTATGAAGTAAATATGACAGCCGTACAGGAAGGGCGCCAACCGCGCCTTTCGCCTGGGACGCCAGCTGCTACAGCCAGCCTCAGGCCGCTCCTGCTCCCAGTGAAATAGCTTTTCCTAATTTCCAACCTAGCTTGGTGAAAGATTGTGATAGATACTCTGCACTTCCTCAATAGCCCCACTGAGGGATGGTTTTTTTTTCCAGGAGCAATAGGACTTTAATTTACTTTGTGAACTAAAGTTATATGGTGCTGTTTTCAGTGCAGTAAATTGATTATTTATCTAGATGGCACTAATCACTGTAGCACTGCTGAGTTTTGTGTCTTTGGGAAGCCGGTAACTGTATTAATAATAGAGTACTATATCCCCTAATGCAGCACAGTGGTGCTTGGCATGGTTTAGGAGGAGGCATACATAGTTTTACTTTACATCACTCTTTCCCCACCCCCACCCAAACCTGGAGGCTGCCAGGGTGCAAACTGTCCAGAATATAAGAGCAGCTTCAGGAGGCCTCAGCTACCTCACTTCACTAAAAACATCCAAGTGACACAGTTCTTTCAGTAGTCCCTGATTTTCTGCTAGGGGCTTCCTCCTCTTCCTTCTCCCCCTTCAGCAGGAACACTTACTCACAGACCGCTACATGCCTATATTGATGATGATGAACAGGCCTGCAGGTGCCTGTAAGTCATAGAGTAACCTAGGAAATTTTCCTACAACCAGCCTTCAAAAGGCAGGAACTCAATTCAAAAGCCCTGTTTTGATGTACTGTCAAATTATATTTTAAGCCCCCTTCCTCCCTGCCACACACAGAGGGTATGTCTACACTACCCCCCTAGTTCGAACTAGGAGGGTAATGTAGGCATACCGCACTTGCAAATGAAGCCCGGGATTTGAATTTCCCGGGCTTCATTTGCATAAGCGGGGAGCCGCCATTTTTAAAACCCCGCTGGTTTGAACCCCGTGCAGAGCGGCTACACGGGGCTCGAACTAGGTAGTTCGGACTAGGATTCCTATTCCGAACTACCGGTACACCTTGTTCCAGGAATCCTAGTCCGAACTACCTCGTTCGAGCCCCGTGTAGCCGCGCTGCACGGGGTTCGAACCAGCGGGGTTTTAAAAATGGCGGCTCCCCGCTTATGCAAATGAAGCCCAGGAAATTCAAATCCTTGGCTTCATTTACAAGTGTGGTATGCCTACATTACCCCCCAGTTCGAACTAGCGGGGTAGTGTAGACATACCCAGAGATACATAACAAACACTGGAAAGTGTCACATATACAACATGTGCATCCTAAGCAATGTCTAGGATGGTCTGTTATGTATGGCATCAGAAATCTTCCCCTCTCTCCTACCCCCAACTAGAATGGGTGGGGATACAGGAAAGAGTGCTCAAAATTTCAAGAGTAACTCAGCTCAGCTTCCATTTGTGCAAAAGCAACTTTGGGCAAGCTAATTACCTGAAGTTGCCCTCATCCAATTATCGGAAGCTGAGGGCAGATTCAGCAGTTGGAGAGTGGGGGACAGAAATTAACCTTCAGGGAAGGCACTGCTGAGTTTGGTCTCTTCAGCACCAAAGATGGTTTAGTCTTGTAATAAAGACATACACACATGCTGCACAATGAATTTTAAGAAATTCAGCATAGGTGAAGGAGGAAAAAAGAGAGAAATTTCTTAATGTGTAAGTGTCTATAGAAATTGGAATTGTTTGAATGATTAGAAAACTGATAGATTTACTGATTATATCTGTTTTTCCTGTGTGAGAGAAATGATTACACATAGTAAGGAAACAAATTTTCCTTCTAGAAATTCAACAAAAAATGTCTTTTTCTTCAGAATATTTCAGAATGATGTTCAAGAACCTTTCTGTCATAAACCGCAGAACTGAGCAAACTGTGTCATGTGTCCTATACAATAGAGGTATTAGCCAAGGAAGATTACACATGCACAGCTTTAGTGCACTGTAATTTACATACAAATGATAAAATTTGTAAACGTCACTTATAATCAATTGCTATGTACAAGTAGTGCACATATTAAGTTGTCTACATTATGTGCACAAATGGTAGTATGCCAAAGTACATGCATACACCCACACAGGCCATATTGGGGCATCTCTGGAAATGTAGTTTATGAATACAATCTAAATAAATTAAGCAATTATACTTTCTGCTCCTAAATGTAAACCTATCAGGAAATCTTTACAGTTCATAAATGTTATATAAAACTTTCAATGCAATTAGTCCACATAGTTATTTAGCTCCTCAGAAGGAGTAGTCAAAACTACAACAATAAAAAAAAAAATAATGCTTGTAAAACATAAGTTATAAAACAAGCACAAAGATATCACAAATTTGTGCCTCTAATCGCATTTTATCCTTTAAAATACCGAAAACATATTTGTAGTAACACAGGAACTGACTTGTCATGTGAGTTGCAACATTTTAATTATCCCTTAACATACTGTTTTCAATTTAAAATATCTCAAATATTAATGGAAGTGGAGCTGATTAATTATGCTTCTTAGATGAAAGCACATTGGCTCATTAATCTTATGTTTTCATTTTATATCTAAATATCAACTATGATGAGTCGATTTTGTAAAAAATAGACCAAATACCTAAAGAATGCAAATATTATTGGAATATGATAGCTATAGTAGTTATGGACTTCATGTGCTATATTAAGCAAAAATGGAATCAGAAGCTGAATTTATATGTTATGTTTTTGAACTGCATCTCAATTCCTTGGGTTAATACTTTTGACAGTACAGTTTGGACCTGTATAAACTGCACTTCCCTCATCCAGAGGCATCCCTGGTCTGGCATCCATGGGAGCTGCAGGGCTGGAGTACTCACGGGGAAAAGCCGGTGCCCCATAATCAGTAATGTGCTCTCAGACCTTCCAGAGTGCTGAGGGAGAGGAGTAGGGACTGGGGTGGGTACAATCATGGGAAAAGGGAGTACAGTTGGAGAGTCCTGTGGCCACAGGCTAGGAGTACCACCCTACAGCTAGCAATGGAGCCCCGCAATCAGCAGTGGGGTCAAGAACTATAGCTTCACAGTCCACAATGGGAACTGGGAGTGCAGCCTGATAGCCACGGGACTCTACTGCTGCTGACTGCAGGGCTCTGCTCCTCCTACACCCTGGCTGCAGGGCTCCACAGCAACCCTACTTCTTCTCCAGAGTGCCCTCCTGTCAATACCTGTCACTCTGCTGCTTCCAGAGAAGAGCCCTATAGTTGGTGGCAGCAGAGTAGCTGATATTAATCTCCCCTGGTCCACCAAATTCCCTGGTTTAAGACCAGTCAGGTATTGAGGGTTCTAGACCAGGTAGGTTCTATTTCTATTAACTATTGCCTTGGGGCATATTATGATCTTCCACAAAGATTGCCAAGGGCTGCAATGACCCAATATTAATATTGAACTGTGAGGATACACAAACTAAGGGTTATTTTACTTTTCTTATTGTTTTAGGAACTGATGAGAAAACTACATCTATCATCCAGTTAAGTGTTCTATAGAAACCTAAATGTAGCAAAGGGCAGGATGCATTTAAGAATACAATTAACAGTAACTATTAAAGTATATGCAGTACTTAATTTGTAAGGGAAGATGTGCAGGAGCCCAAGAATTTTTTAAACATTTTCATAACTGATGCAGCAGGCCCAGATGTGCTGGGACTCTGAGCCTAGAGGTTCTGGGTTTTGGCTATGGCAAGCCCCAGCACAAATGTAGCACGGGTTATGTGGTTAAATGCAACTTTTTTCATGTGTCTCTTTTACTTTTAGGCAAAACTTAGTGAATGGAAGAGTTTATAGGGATGAAGAAAAGAATACTCTTGATGAAATTCCCATTTTAAAAATGTACTAAAATTAACTTCATAAAAGTAACACTGTATTGTCGAAAAATACAATCATTTTAATAAAACACGGACATTTTCCTTTTTTCCTATTTTCCGAAAATAGAAATTAATGGAGTTAAGGATCCGAACAATGCCAGATAAATCCACTAGTAGAAAATATTTTAAAATGTAGATGCCTAAGGTTAAAGGCCCAAGCCAATATTTAGGCACAGAAATGTGACTGGCCTGATTTTAAGAAGTGAAAAGAAGACACAAGTCTCATTTTAAACCAACATGCGTTGCAGATGCTGAACATCTTGACAAAATCTATGAGCTTCTGAAAATATTAATTATCTTAGGAGACTCATCATGGTCAATCAGATTTGAAAACTTTGGCTCTACACATACATGCACAAAGGTCCACCCATGGGGGAAGGAGGACAAAACAGACAACTGCCCCAGGGCCCAGCAATGTAGAAGGGTCCCAAACTGCCAATACATGTGGCTTTGGGGATGGCAAGAACCTCGGACCCTTTAAATGACTGCTAGAACACTACATGGCATGCTCCTGGTGACTCTGAGAGCTTGTGGGAGGCGAGGCATGGTGTAGAATCAGCAGCACTCAGGGTTAGCTGCTGCCTCCAGCCTCTCCCCTTCTGCCCGAAGCCCTACCCCTTCCAGGAGTGAAGAACCACTTCCCCACCTTACCCAGGGACCCAGAAAGTCTGTCGACCTCACTGTGTGCTTGCAAGCAAATTCAAGGGTGAATGCGGCTTTTGTGCAAGTAAATATGGACAAACATATCCCTAAATGATGAACATATCCTTGTGCTATACTACAGGTTTTTCCTCATAGGGAAATCTTTGACTTTCTCAGCAACACCAAAAAGCCACTACACTAGAACCCCTGAAAGATGTGCTGATGAGCTCTTGAGGCTATTTACATTTGCCATGCAAATTTGAAAAATTCAAATTGTCTCCTGGTGTTTAATCTCACAACTCAATTTGTTTCCAAGTTCTGTGTTTAGCAGCTGTGCAGCTGTTTACCAGCCCTGAAGAAGGGAAAGGAAAGAAAAGTAAAACAAAAAAACAAAAACAAAAAACAAAACCAACCCCAATCCAAGTCACCCCTGCCTCCCCTACTACACATATGTTAAGGATTTTAGACTGATCAGATATCAGGATGTAATTATCAACTCTGAACAGTTACAGTCAACCAACTCTCAATTAGAATTGATAGAGAAAATGTATGAGTCAGGTATTTTTGAAACTGGACCATATGTGCAGCATCCATTGCCAAATATACTTTGAAAAGTTAATGGCATAAATGTTAGTAAGCATTCCCCCATTCCCTATGCCAATTATTGCTTTTTTTCCCTACCAATTTATTTTGAAACATCTGTTTCTGAAAGATTTTTTAAATGCCAGTGAGCAGCAAGAGAAAGCACTCCTGTTAGAAAAAAGCATGAGGATAAAAAGGACCATGGTGATGTGACAGCTAGTTTGGACTTGTTTCTTTAAGCCTCTATGAAACGCCTCTTCATTCAGTGAACTAAAGTATCAGAACCCTTCTGTGTCCTGTCCCTCTAATGTTACTGTTTTCCAGGGTGCTGAAAATTAAGACAGTGCATAGCAGGTGATTCATGGTAATGAATAACCAATTTGGTTTGGCTCCAATAATGATGGAATGTATTTTTGATATTTTCATATATTCTGTGTGCAAGCAAAATTCTCAAGCCAAGTCCCAGACAAAAAATGTCAAGTGACTCTTTTCATTTAATAGCAGTGTACATTAATTAGTTCTGTCTCTTATCTAGAATGCACACCATTTCAATTTCCCAACATCAGCAATTTAGTCAGATGAAAAATATGAGTCAAATTCTGTCCTTTATTACATCAAGGTAATACCATTAGTTTGAATAGATTGCTATTGTATAACCTAAGGTAGAATTTGATAATGTGGTTTAAATTTTTAAAAAAACCATCTTTTTGGGGAAAAAAGAGCAAAATCTTCAATATGTTTTCTTGATTACACAATATAAAATAACTATATCTTACAACACTAGTATTTTATTCACAAAAATAACTAATTTTTTCTTTCAGCTACAAAAAAAAATGGTGCTTTGTAAAAATTGTCCTTTAAGGAGCCAATTAATCAGATTTCTAACCAATAAGCTACTTTTCAGAGTGGTTTTCCATGTGTATCAACAGACCAAATATACTCTTTTTAATTGAGAACTTGGTTTAGAAAGTTACTTTGTATATATGTAAAGGCAATTATATGAATAGGAAGTCAGAGAAAATAGACTTTTAATACAAAATATTCAAAATTAATAATTTAAAACACATTACAGAAAATACTTAGGAAGGAATTGTTTAGATACGTAGCAAACAATGACAGCTTTTCTACGAAATACTGCTTGTTATATTATCTTATCCTATCATTCACCCTGAGTCTATTTGTCTGTCTTATCCATATTGTCTAACACTTAGACTCTGAGCATTCTGTGGGGCATGGAGAGCTTCTTTTTTATTTATTTGTACAGTATGTAAAATAAGGCTGTGCTAAACACTCCATAATACTCGTTTATAGGTGATTCTATGAACTCAAGTTCATATAAAGGTGGATTATATAACAGTGTTACAAATATTTGAAGAAATTAAGGATATGAACAATATGTTCACACATAAGTGCCTAAAATAAAGCTCCTAAATCAATACTTAGCCAACAAGTGAATCTGAGAAAGAATGAGTAGGACTGCAGATTTGTCTCAGCATTTTTTTATTAAAAAAAATGGAGCAGTGATGGTAAATATGGTAAGAGTCATTGTTTTAGCTGGAAGCGATGTGTAAAGTCATGAGTCTGAAAATTCAGCTATTTATACCTTTATAATACAATATTAAATATATTAAATTTTTCTCCCATAGTCTGCTACAAATGCAAAGAAAAAACAAACTCATTTTTTTGTCTTGGTAAATAATGAATTAAATTGAAGTGACACATTTTTAAATATAGAGCCAGAGAAAATGACAGGCATCTGATATGATACAGTTCATTTATTATTTTAAAATTTATTTTAGGACAAAACTCAGTGCCTAGAATAGTATGATGCTTTGATGAACCACTGGTCATTCTGAAAGAAATTCATTTTTATATGCAGAAAATGATCTTTCTTTGTCAACTCTATTTAGTGGCAACATCAATCACTGGACAGCAATTATAGCAAGTTTTTGAGAAACTTGCTTCCTGGTTTCTCCAGAACTGGTAAACATTCTTTCATTTCTTTCAGTAGACAGTGTTGACATATTCATGCTGCACTATACTGTTATTTTCAAAAACTGGAATGGCCTCAAAAGCATCATTCTCAGGTATGATGACACTCTTTGCTTGATCTTGGTCAGATACCTGGCAAGCACTGAAAATGCTGCTGCAGGCTGATGAAATCTGGCAGCGGTTATACTGAGTGTATGTTTCATTTTTTTAGTCCTATTAAGAAGTGCTCCTCTGCCCATTGGGTGCTCATATTCATTTGCACTGCTTTTTGCCCACATTACATGGTCACCCCATGCCACATTCACATTTGGTGATCAATATCATCAGGTTCTTTACAGTGTCTCAAAGTATGTATGATAGGAGTGTCATACTTTTCAAGGTGTCAAGCTGCTAAAGGGTTGCTGATGACTGGCACAAACTGAACTCAGAAGCTGCTTGTACAACCCTTTTCTTCTTTTAAAAATAAAAGGTAGTCCTTTGCACGAGAGAAGAGAAAATAACAATTAAACCATTTCTCCACTGTGTTATAACTGGAATGGTTGGAATATATCAACTTTTTACTTTATCCTTCAAGGGTAGACTAAAGTGAGCTTTACATTCAGGGTTGGCTGCAAATGCTCATTTTACTGTGGCTAATTGGACATTTATTTTTTTCAAACTTTTTGTGCACATCACCAACCAAGTTTAAAAAATGAGAAACAACATCACGTGAACAGCTTCCTGAAATAATTTCTATGTGCACAGCTCCTAACCCTGTTTTCATTTGTTGTTGTGCTTGTCACCAGAACAATGATATGGTAAAAGGAAAATTCAACTTGGCCCAAGAAGTCTGATAACTTGACTGACAGTCTTAAGTTCATGGTGTCCAAAATCTCATTGTCCAATAGAAACAGATTTTATTTCACCTCGTGTTAAAACAATCCATATGTTGAGAACATACTAAACATGTTCTCTTTTGTGACCATGTTGATCTCAACACAAATCTTAAAATTTGCTGCCATTTGTTTACATGCTTATGAAATACTTTTTGGCAAGCAGAATTGCTGTAGATGCCTTAGAGTTGGTAATTCAACATTTTCAGGTTACATTCTATATACTTGTTTACGGTTATGTTGTCAAGGGCTTTTAATGGTGGATTTGTTGTAAAGATAGCATTACGAATTAAAGTTCTATCCATCTGATTTTTTTTCATAATTTCCGCCTCAAACATCTCAGGGTTTTGGGGGTTTTTTTTAGATTTTCTTGCTCTGCCCTTTTCAAATTTCAAGGTCTCTGTTTTATATTTGTGGGATGCTGTCTCTCAGTGTCTATCACAATATACCATACAACTCTAATCTTCCGGGATATTTCAAGCTGAACAAAATAATAAGCCTTCACTTTTATGGAAGGTATATTGTGTGGGTTGCCCTCCTTGCACCTATTCTTGATGTTCACTTGTCAACTTAGTTGTAGACTAAATCATAGGCATTTGCAATAACAAGGTGAGAACAGTGATGCAAAGGAAGGTAACTGACAAATCAAAAATAAATTATGTGACATGTTGTTAATGTTTAAATTATATAAAATTAATTTGTAACTGTGGGAACAATGCCTAAAAACATTTTTGTTTTCAATTAATGAAGTTCAATACCAATAAAGTCAACACTTTATTACAGTATTTCGAAAAAAATTTAGTATAGTGACCCATCACTTTCTGTGGTCTCTTCTAAGGAATGGCAGAAGGGAGAATAGCAAAATAAAGACAATGGATTGCAAGAAGGAAGAATTTAGTAAACTCAGCGTATGTCTAAACTGCGGGAGTTTTCCAGGATATGACGGTATCCCAGAAAAACTCCGCTGCATCCTAAGAACACGTTTGCTCTTCCTCTTTTTTTTTTTTTTTGTGGAAGAGCAAATGCACTGTTTCAGGGAGTCCTGTATTCCTCGTTCTATGAGGGATAAGGGCTCTGTCAAAAGAGGAGGCTTTTCTGCCATTTGGCCTCATCTAGATTGGATCAAATGGTGGAAAAGCCTCTTCCAGAAAAGTGATCAGAAAAAGCTATGCAAATTGCAGAGTGCAATTTGCATAGCTTTTTCCAAAAAAAGCCCTTATATTGTAGACTTAGGCTCAGAGAGCTGTTAGATAACCAAATACACAAGTAGGAGCGAAATTAGAATGGCAAAGACACAAAATGAGCTCAATCTAGCTAGAGACATAAAGGTAACAAGAAAACATTCGGCAAATATATTAGAAGCAAGAGGAAAACTAAGGACAGAGAAGGCCCATTGTTCAATGAAGAGGGAGAAGCAATGTGTGTCTGGAGCATGAAATCACCCTTTTCATAAATTATATCTGTCAACATAACATTATATATGTAACCTCATGAATTGCAGCCTAATTTTTATTAACGGGATTTGGATTAATTTGTTAGTAATCTGTTAAGAATTGCCTTTTGGAGATTCTGTTATTGTAACTCTTTTTATATGCTGTAACTGAAACCCCATTTTAAACGTCGATCTGCCTTAATTCTGTTTAAAGTTAATTGTGTGTCTATGTAAATGTGTGAATGTGTTTGTGGGTGTAAAGGAATCAGTCTCTGAAGCCAGCTTGTCTGGTGATCAGATGCAAGTGCCACCTTGATTGCTGAAGAACAATTCAAGTAAGCCCTGCAAAACCACCTAAGAAAGAAAGATACAAAAGCTCCGTCAAGAAAAGTAGATCAAAGTCCCATCTGCTGTTAACTGACGTGACATGGTCATACAGTGCCCTGGAGCAGAGGGACAGGACAGTCTCCATGGACTAAAACATATAAAAAGATAAGTGCAAAACTATAGAATTGGGTCTCATCTTGTTAACATCGGAGCATCGGTCTGGATCAATGGAAGACTGGCTCATTCCCCTCCTCTATCTAAGTCTATGTCTACATAGCAACATTATTTTGGAATAACTGATGTTATTCCGAAATAAGGATATGTCTACACTTGCACCCTCTTTCAAGAGAGGGATGCAAATGTAGACAATTGAAATTGAAAATGAAGCTGGGATTTAAATATCCCGTGCTGCATTTGCATATTCGCGTTATGGTGCTATTTTGAAATAGCTTTATTTCAAAAAAAGAAATGCAGTCTAGACGCGGTTATTTCGAAAGAAAACCCTTCTTCTGAAATAACTTGTAAATCTCGTTGTAGGAGGAATAAGGGTTATTTCAGAAGAAGGGTTTTCTTTCGATATAAGCACATCTAGACTGCGTTTCTTTTTTCAAAATAGGGTATTTTGAAATAGCGCCCAGACATGATTATGCAAATGAAGCATGGGAAATTCAAATCTGTGCTTCATTTATAATTTCATTCGCCTGCATTTGCATTCCTTTCTCAAAAGAGGAATGCAATGTAGACATACCCTAACCGATGTTATTCTGAAATAACATAGTCCACATCTACGCAGCAAGCACTTATTTTGACATAATATCAAAATAATATCAAGCTGAAGGACTTCTTACTCCAACTCCTCTAACCCTCATTTTACGAGGAGTAAGGGAAGTCTGTAAGAGGAAGAATACTATTTCAGCTACAGATCTGATGCAGTCTTTAGAGCTCCCCTCTCTGGAATTGTTTCCTCTCACACTCCTTCAGTGGCATACACTTCTTCGGTGTTGCCTTTCTTTCAGAAACCTCTTGGCTAAATAATATATATAGTAGCCCAATGTCTGTAACTCTGTAACGCTGAAATGCTGGCTGTTCCCTCTGGGCGGCGCTGTTGCCTGAGTCACGTCATTCACCTCCCGCTGTGGCGCTCGGCTGACTTCTGCGCCTCTCAGCCGGGCCACCGCGGAGAAGCCCAAATGGCCACTTGCTCCACTTGCTCCCCTGCGGCGGCCCGGTTGAGTGGTGCAGAAGTCAGCCGAGTGCCATGGCAGGAGGCGAAAGGGGGCGGGGTGCTGATGTGCGGTGTGACAATGGCTCCAGGCCCTGTCCCCTGGCTGTGAACATCACCACGCCACCCCCTTTGCCTTCCGCAGTGGCGCTCAGCTGACTTCTGCGCTGCTGAGCCGGGCTGCAGAGCGGGAGCAAGTGGCTCAAGCAACCGTTTGGGCTCCGTGGTCCCCCGAGTGAGAGGCAGGAGGAGGAGGAGAAGAGAAAGAGAGAGATGGAGAGAGAGGCAGGAGGCAGAGGAGAGTTGAGAGAGAGAGAGGGGGAGGCAGTAGGAGGAGGGGAGAGAGAGAGAGACAGAACGAGAGACTGGAGGCTCAGGAGAGAAGATGGAGATAGAAAGGGAATAGGATGTGGAGGAGAGACCTGAAAATCCTGTTTTATGACAGGCTAATTGGCTAATGTATTGGATAGTCCCCTATCTCTAATACTGCAAGCAGCTACAGAAAGCATTGATGGGTAAGCAAAACCAGCCACGCTCCACTCTAGTTATAATTTTTAGTGTAATCCACCATCAACAACTGTTACTCAGAGGATTTAGGGGTAGAGTTATGGTGACAGTTCATTCTGTCATCTTCTCCTCCCCATCTTTTAGTAGTCTGAGATAATTTCCTACTCGCATAAGTCACCAGGGCTGTGTCTACACTGCACCCCTTTTCTGGAAAAGGGATGCAGATTAGACCAGTCGGAATTGCAAATCTGCAGGGGATTTAAATATCCCCTGTGGCATTTGCATTTGCATGGCTGCCGCTTTTTTCCGGCTTGGGGATAAGCCGGAGAAAAGCGCCAGTCTAGACTTGATTCTCCAGAAAATAAACCCTTTTCCGGAGGATCTTTGGGTTTATTTTCTGGAGAATCACGTCTAGACTGGCGATTTTCTCTGGCTTATCCCCAAGCCGGAAAAAAGCGGCAGCCATGTAAATGCAAATGTCGTGGGGGATATTTAAATCCCCCGCAGATTTGCAATTCCGACTGGTCTAATCTGCCTCCCTTTTCCAGAAAAGGGGTGCAGTGTAGACACAGCCCTGGTGTTTTATCCCTTCTTTTCTTTGCAATAAAACTAATCCCAGGGATGACCCTGCACCATCATAAAATCATAGAATACTAGGACTAGAAGGGACCTTGAGAGGTCATCGAGTCCAGTCCCCTGCCCTCATGGCAGGACCAAATGTCTAGACATTCCTGATAGATATTTATCTAACCTACTCTTAAATATCTTCAGAGATGAAGATTCCACAACCTCCATGGGCAATTTATTCCAGTGTTTGACTACCCTGACAGTTAGGAACTTTTTCCTAATGTCCAACCTAAACCTCCCTTGCTGCATTTTAAGCCCACTGCTTCTTGTTCTATCCCCAGAGGCCAAGATGAACAAGTTTTCTCTCTCCTCCTTATAACACCCTTTTAGATATCTGAAAACTGCTATCATGTCCCCCCCTCAATATTCTTTTTTCTAAACTAAACAAACCCAATTCCTTCAGCCTTCCCTCGTAGATCATGTTCTCTAGACCCTTAATCATTCTCATTGCTCTTCTCTGGCCCCTCTCCAATTTCTCCACATCATTCTTGAAATGCGGTGCCCAGAACTGGACACAATACTCCAATTGAGGCCTAAACAGCGCAGAGTAGAGCGGAAAAATGACTTCTTGTATCTTGCTCACAACACACCTGTTAATGCATCCCAAAATCATGTTTGCTTTCTTTGCAACAGCATCACACTGCTGACTCATATTCAACTTGTGGTCCACTATAACCCCTAGATCCCTTTCGCTGTACTCCTTCCCAGACAGTCGCTTCCCATTCTGTATGTATGAAACTGATTGTTCCTTCCTTAGCGGAGCATTTGTCTTTATTAAACTTCATCCTATTTACCTCAGATCATTTCTCCAATTTGTCCAGGTCATTTTGAATTATGACCCTATCCTCCAGATTAGTTGCAACCCCTTCCAGCTTGGTATCATCTGCAAACTTAATAAGCGTACTTTCTATACCAATATCTAAATCGTTGATGAAGATATTGAACAGAGCCAGTCCCAAAACAGACCTCTGCAGAACCCCACTTGTTATGCCTTTCTAGCAGGATTGTGAACCATTAATAACTACTCTCTGAGTATGGTTTTCCAGCCAGTTATGCACCCACCTTATAGCAGCCCTCTCTAAATTGTATTTACCTAGTTTATTGATAAGAATATCATGCGAGACCGTATCAAACGCCTTACTAAAGTCTAGGTATACCACATCCACCGCTTCTCCCTTATCCACAAGACTCGTTATCCTATTAAAGAAAGCAATCAGATTGGTTTAACATGATTTGTTCTTTACAAATCCATGCTGGCTGTTCCCTATCACCTTGCCACTTTCCAAGTGTTTACAGATGATTTCCTTAATTACTTGCTCCATTATCTTCCCTGGCACAGAAGTTAAACTAACTGGTCTGTAGTTTCCTGGGTTGTTCTTAATTCCCTTTTTATAGATGGGTACTATATTTGCCCTTTTCCAGTCCTCTGGAATCTCTCCTGTCTCCCACAACTTGGACTATGAGTTTTGCTGAAAAATCTACGCTGTGAATTTTCTTCAGTGCCTAGAAGAGCTGTTTGCATTTACTTGCCCAGTTCATTTAGTTTCATTTTGGAGAGGAGGTAGATTTGTTGGTTATGGAGTGAGAATGGAAAAGTATAGAATAAACATTCTATATCAGCCTATAATCCTTTAGGCAGGGGCAGATATAGAGCAGGGCGAATGGGGCAGCTGCCCCGTGTGCCCCGCGCTTCAAAAAGCCCTGCGCATGCGCCATGGTGCCACTGCACATGCGCATGGCGTCACTGCGCATGCGCCGTGGCAAAGGGGGGCCCCACAAAATTATGCTGCCCGGGGCCCTGCAAAACGGTCATCTGCACCTGCCTTTAGGGGATAAAATCTTACTTGCTTCTTGCGGGTGGGTTCTTTAGATGACTTCAACTGTCTCTTTGAGCCTTTACAAGCCTTCCTTTTGATACACAAATAAGGTATTTGACCACTTTTGGGGCCCAAGTATATTTTCCAGTCTTCACAGTTAATCCCAATTTTTGGAGTATTTTCTTAAAATGCTCACAGCAAGTAAAACTACAGAAAACTGCACCTAAGTATGCAGATCTATATCCTCTACATCCTGTTTAAAACAATATTAATTAATTACAGAAATGTGGCTTGAACTGCATTAAGTCTCAAAGGAAGCACTGTGCATTGATACAGCATTGAAGGATGGTAAATGTAGTGTGCTTTTTTAGTTCTTTTTCAATGTGACAGTTTATTATGTCACAATGAGCTTTCCAATTAAGAATGGTATGAAGCTGTGATGTTGAGAAACTGTCATTTAAATAGCACAATCCAACTCTTTGTAGCTTGTGCGCTGCATTAGTTTCTTTTTTCTTCCCAGAGGGAAAAACGTTAGTGTATTGTCCATCCCTGTTTCTTTCCCCCCTGCTTATTGCATCAAGATGACATATATGGATGAGTGAAGACAAATTCAGCTATGTCCTCTGCCAAAATAATTTGCTTAAATGTCTGTTTTAAAGGATTTTCTATTTATGTTTATTTTAATAATCCAGAGAAATTCCTTTATGTAAATTATTTTGATGCTTAGATTTTTCTGTATTCCATGGAGAAGTTTACTCATGTTTCTATCCGCTCTTTTTTTTCTAAAAATCCATCTCAGTGGGGGAAAGTCTACCTTGACTTATCCTCTATTCTCACCTTATTGATACAATGGAATGAAAGTCAGGGAAAAAATCAGCCCATTGTGTACAATTTAAAAAAGGCAATATCCTTATGAATTCTTCCAGTGGTTTGCTGGCTGAGGGATGAGAAAGCTGTGAGTACATTACCTATGCAGTGTGGCAATTTCCTGTGCTATTTCTAAACATATTAGTGCATCAAAAGGGCAGCCTCCAGTGCATTATTGAAGAAATCTCTGTATAAACAGATATCAGGTATTGAACAAAAAAAAAAAAAAAAACATGTATGGGTATCAAGAGATGTCTCTCCACTCTCATTTGATTTGTTCACCAGAGCTAACTATAGGCATTGTAAAACATTCCATTTATGACAAATATTCAAAAAACACAGCTCTAAAACAGTCACATCACTACATTTAATAATGGCAAAATTTCTTTGATTCTCTTGAAATATGACAAGAAAGAATTTATGTTATATATATCGTTTCTCTGAGAATAGAAATCTGACTTTTTTAAAAACAAAAATCTAAAACAAAAGAAATAATAGATCTATAAATATTCTTTCCTAGCTCCTCAGTATGCCTTCCTCTCCCCCTAGACTTTTTTTTTAACTGCTTATAAGGAATTCTTTTCCTTCCTTCATTCTAAATAGATCTGGTTAGAAAATGTTTATTAAAACAGTCTTCAGTCAGAAGATGACATACTGTTTTAAACCTAATTTCCCATAAAGAAGACTTAAATATGGTTTGGTTTCAGAATGAAATTAGTTTCAAAATTTTCTGCTTTTCTATTTTTATGTTATATTTTTTTTTGTCATAAATAGTGCATAACATGCCAAATGATATTATACACATAATATGAAAGTTGAAATTTTCTGTTATTATTTATAAAAAATATTATGGTTTATTTTACAACATACAGGGAAGCTGATGATGCTTAATGTTTCAATCTGTTCCAAGTCACATACTCTAAGGCTAGAAAGCACACCAGATCATCTTGCCCAGTGGTAGGCAACCTGTAGCTCATGGGCTGCAGCTCCACCTACAGCCCTTGGACCCCCTGCCTACCTCCTTCCCTCATGCATCTATTGTGTACTTGAAAACTGGAGCACTGCACTTCCTACTCCTTCCCCATCCTTCCAGCACTTTCAGAGCAACACAAATCACCTAATTCATGCTCTGTCCTTGCTCCTCTACCTCTCTCACAGAGTTGGAATGCTGCAAATCAGCTGTTCTTGTCTGTTTAAGCTCTGTGAGGGAGAGGAAGGAGTGGGGTTGGAGTGTGAATCTGGAGATTCATACACAGTGCCAAATTTGGGGAAAACCTCTTCTTTTGAGCCATCCCTATGATGGTCGCAAACCTTCTTCCAATATTCAGCCTGAATGTCTCCACGGTCAGTTCATACTATTTGTTCTTGTGCCAACATTGTCTTTTAATTTAAATAACTCTTCGCCTTTTTGGTATTTACCCGGCAATATATTTATAAAGAGCAATCCTATTATGTATCAATCTTCCCTTTTCTAGAACAAACATGCCAAACTCTTCCAGCTTCTTATAAAATAAGTTGGCAATTTCCCTTATCATCAGAACAGCTCTTCTATTGACCTGTTCCAGGTTAAATGAATGTTTTATGAATATGGACCAGAATTGTATGTAGTATTCCAAATGAGCTCTTATCACCACCTTGATTTTTGGCATAAATACCTCTTGATCTGTACTGGGAATCCTTCACATAATACATCCTAGGAACACATTTTCCTTTTTCACAGCCACTTCACACTGGACAGAGACAAAAGAGAAACCGACAGACAGAGACAAATACGTACAGGATCTATATAGAGCCGTGGTCCCCAACATGGTGCCCGCGGGCGCCATGGCGCCCGTGGGGACACTTGCATGTGCCCGCTAGGTGCTCAGGGCTGGCCTGACCCCGGGCACATGGCGCGGCGCTTGCGGGGGGGAGCGCCGGCCCCGGGCGCGTGGCGCTTGCGGGGGAGAACGCCAGCCCCGAGTGCACGGCGCTTGCGGGGGGGAGTGCCGGCCCCGGGCGCACGGCGCTTGCGGGGGAAGCGGGGGAGCGCCGGCCCCGGGTGCGTGGCTCTTGCGGGGGGAGCGCTGGCCCCGGGCACGTGGCGCTTGCGGGGGGAGCGCCGGCCCCGGGCGTGCAGCCCTTGGAGGGGGCCCCCGGCCCTGGGGATATGGGGGGGCCCGGGCCCCGGGTGCGTGGCTATGGGGGGGGCCGCCCCCGGGCATGCGGCTATGGGGGGGCCGCCCCCGGGCGCGCAAGTGTCCCCGCCCCCTGGCACCCGGCGGGCGAACAGCCATGCCCCCTGGCGCCCGCCAACCTCAAAAGGTTGGGGACCACTGATATAGAGCATTTCCAAAACTGAAATACCCACCTGGTGAAGTGAAAAAACAGATTGACAGAGCCAAAAAAGTACCCAAACATGAACTACTTCAAGACAGACCCAAAAGAGAAAACAATGGAATTCTACTTGTCATTACCTACTGTCCACAAACCCCTCCATCACATTATCCACAACCTACAATCTATCTTGGAAAATGACTGTGCACTCTCAGAGGTCTTGGTGGAAAGGTCTATTCTCGTTTACAGACAACCCCCTTACCCTGAAACAAATCCTTCCCAGTAACCACGCTACACAGCTACATCATAAGCATCCAGGAACCAACCCTACAATCATCCCTGGTGCCAACTCTGCCCACACATCTGTACAAGTGATTTCATCACTGGACCCAACCACAGCAGCTACCAAATCAGATGCTCATTTAATTGCACATCCAGTAATGTGAACTATGCCCTTTGATACTTATCTACCCAATGTCCTCTTCCCCTCCCCCTCCAATTTTTTTCCTCTCTCCACCCCCTTCCCTCTTTCCTTATTTATTCTTGGTTGTGGACTTTAAACATTCCAAGTCATTTGAAGAAGTAGGCTGTGCCCACGAAAGCTCATGATACCATCTACATGTTTTGTTAGTCTTTAAAGTGCTACCAGACTGTTTGTTGTTTTTTAAGTTTTTCCTGTTACAGACTAACTCGGCTATCCATCTGAAACTTTTGGAAGCTCATAGTTATCCTGTTATTGACCCACATTCCCAGGTCTCCCTCCTCCTCTGTTCCAATTAATGACCCCACAGCTTGTAACAGAATTTATTGCCATTAGATTGTTACTGTTAAGTGAAAGGTTACTATTGAATTTCATCCCATTCTGTGACACTATTTTTAAAGGTCATCCAGAACTTGCTGTATCCTCTTCTATATTCCTGATGCCTCCCATATTATATTAGCTTATTCCTACACTTTGGACCATGGTCATTAATAACAATATTGCTACCGACATTGATCCAGCGGAACTCCACTAGAAACTTATTTCCTAGATCAAAGTGTTTCCTGTTATTATTGTAACATGGTCATATTATGTTAATGTGCTCTATCATGTTAGGCCATGTCATATAATGCATTACTTCTACTGATGGCATGAAATAATGTAAAAATAATAAAATAGAAAAGGAAACTTAATTTTGAAATCCTGTATAAACTGCTCTAAAACTTTTTTCCTGACATTTCTGTTTTGCAGGAATGTTTTAAAAATATATGTTCTTTTTCCATTTGGAAGGTATACTAAATTCAAAATGTTAAAATATCCCATGGAACAGATATTCTGAGTTGTGACTCAACTGTAAAGTTGTCTTACTACATTTCCTCTCCCCCCAGCACACTACCCTTACTTTGTTCTGTTCATTTTTTTCTTTTGCTTCTCTTTTTGCAATACCTTTATTTTTCCCCAAGCATTGACATTCAATCCTTTAACAAATATAACTTCTCTCTTTCTCCCTGCTCCACACCTTCCATTTGGCTTATCCTCTCAATACTTACATTACCAATATTGTCAATAATTTACTTTTCCATGCCAACTCCAAACATCAGCCACTGTCTTGTTTCCCTTCTTGAAACAAACACTTGGCTTGAACATTAACAACTACTCTAACCTTGCCTTCTCCATAAAGTGTTTGAGAAAATAGCTTTCTTTCATCTCAGCAATAGTTTCTCAAGAAATAGACTTGCAAAAATATTCTTGCCAGTTAATTTGGTTTAGCTCCTGCCCTAATAGCCAAACAATCTTCTTTATGTAGTTAATTGACCTTCCTGCTTTGGAGGGCTCTTTCTCATATTAAGAAAATGGGGGAGAACGCTTGCCAAAGCCTCTTGTTAACAAAACTATAGGTTAGTCAAGTAAACGAGAATCTCTTACCTTCAAAACAAACATCTTGAACCTCCTAATTATAGGCTTAGAAACATGAGCCAAACTAAATCAATGCATATAGTTTGCTAAGGATGAATGGAATAAAAAACTGACCTCCAAAGTATGTTGGGTAATAGGTGACTGTACATTATTCCATACATACTGTTTATATGAAGCACATCATTACATTTAGGAAGAATCCCAGGAAATGTCTTGTTAGTCCCTTTGCAAAAAAATCCTTTGGAGGGACCAGTGCATAATAGAGAAGAGTTTGTTCATGATTATTGGGGAGAGGTAATAAATTGTTTTGTAAACCACTTCTCTAATATAAAAAGAACCCACTGTTTTCTTGCATGTCCATATGGCAGTATCGTTTTGAGCCTGGACATGACCTTTCTATGGGTCACCTGTAAAGCTATACTAAGAGGTCAAGTTTTCTCCTTTTCTTTCTCTGATCATATATATCAAATCATATTTTTTGAGTAGTGATAGAGATGCAGCCGTGTTAGTCTGGTGTAGCTGAAACAAAAGACAGAACTATGTAGCACTGTTCAAAAAAGTGAACGCATGTGAAATTGACAAATCAAATTTTAGAACAGAGTGCAGGTGAGGGGGGAAGGTAAGTTTCTGTGAAGTAGTGAAATAGGGGTGATAATAGGGGAAGTTTTGTGAGGTAATGACATTAGGGGTGATAACTGGGGAAGCGTTCACTTTTTTTGATTGTATCACTTTGGTTTATATGGTTGTGCCAATATATATGGAAGTGGGTCTGTTCCACAAAAGCTCATCACCTAATAAACCATCTTCTTAGTCTTTAAAGTGTTACATAGTTCTGTCTTTTGTTTCATTTTTTGAGTATGTGTTTCTTGAGTACCAGGAAGCTCAATATTTAGTTTTCTAAAACTTTCTGTCTTTTCTTGTTGGTCTTCTGACCTCTTTGTTACAGGCTATACAAGTATATTAAATAATGACTCTTATAACCATCTTTTCTGTCTTCTTTGAACAAGAAAATGTGTGGTTTTCTCTCAGTATATTTGAATGGAATGTATCTTTAGCAAAGAGAAACACTTAAGTACAGTTTCACCTCCTTTCTCTCCCTCTTTTGTGACAGCATGGAGGGGGAAAAAAACAAATGAATACAACCTTCCTAAAAAGCCTAAACAATAGATAAATGATTGGACAAGTTGATTCCATCATGTACATACAGCTAAAACATTCTCATGGGAGTAGTAAAATGCATAGCTAGCTAAATTTCTATCATGCTCTCTACTGGAAAGTCAAGACTGATAACACGTAACTACTAGAAAATGTTGACAAATATTTTTTGATAATTTTAGCAAATAATGTTCTGAAAATTATCAAAAATGTATATAATTTACTGAAAGATTAGAGTGCATGGCTAATTGTTCTGACAGTTCATAAATAGTTTGAGATCATCAATGGTATCTTGCAAAGTGGACTTGGCAGGAACTGAAAAATAGACTGGATGAAAAATTGCTTCCTTTCAAGTCATCTTTGAAAACATGGCCTTAACGTACTTATTTCTCAAGTGGATTTAGTCCATAAAACAATTTCCTGGAGAACTTCTTTCACAGTTCACTAAATAGCTGTTCAAAACTTCTCAAACTGTGTTTTAGTTTTGTTCAAATGACAACTTGGAAAAAAAGGAAAAAAAGGAAATATCAATCTTTCATGCAATGAGAATGAGAAGAACTTTAGAGCTGTGAGAGCCTAGGATAACCTGGTTTTTGTCTGATAGGGCATGGCTACACTTAGCAACCCTAGTTTGAACTAGGGTGGCTAATATAGCCATACCCCTACTTGGGGAGGGGAGGGAAGATACCTAGTGTGGCAAACCAACAAATAGTTTAGTACAAGCTTTTTGTTTGTTTGTTTGTTTTTAAATATAAGAAACAACTGCTACTATATTTTTTAAGATTTTTTTTCTGGAAATGTTTAATGGGCATGGAAAGTATATTGGGAGGGGACCAACACAGCTCTTTTTCATCTCTGTCTATAATTGTGTGAGATCACCCAGTTTAGCTCATTGTCAATATAGCATTGTTCTTTATGATTCAGGCACTTCGACAGTCAAAAGTTTTAAAATTTCTAAGCCGTGAATCTTTTGTGACTTCTCCTCCATATCATGATGCCTTTCTAACTGAACAATATTTTGTTCATATGTAACCTGTTTTTCTCCTTTCTTAATTGTGTACCATTATTCCTTATTATTCTTTCTTTTATCCGCTATGGTCTTGATTTTATATGTATGAAAATGTATGAATTGGCTCCAAAGCAATTCCTTGCTTTCATGGTTGTGGATACTAAAGAAGATTAAATAATGAAGTTGTGAATACATTCCTTATCAAATAGATAAATTTCCTCTATGCTATCTGTGTAGTTATATATGACTTTTAGGACTGCTATTCATTAAGGGCGTGTCTAGACTACATGCCTCCTTCGACGGAGGCATGTAGATTAGCCAGATTGGAAGAGGGAAATGAAGCCGCGATTAAAATAATCGCGGCTTCATTTAAATTTAAATGGCTGCCCCGATCTGCCGATCAGCTGTTTGTCGGCAGATCAGGGCAGTCTGGACGCGACGCGCCGACAAAGAAGCCTTTCTTCATCGGCACAGGTAAGCCTCGTGAAACCAGGTTTACCTGTGCCGATGAAGAAAGGCTTCTTTGTTGGCGCGTCGCGTCCAGACTGCCCCGATCTGCCGACAAACAGCTGATCGGCAGATCGGGGCAGCCATTTAAATTTAAATGAAGCCGCGATTATTTTAATCGCGGCTTCATTTCCCTCTTCCGATCTGGCTAATCTACATGCCTCCGTCGAAGGAGGCATGTAGTCTAGACACACCCTAAGTCTGGGATGCATGCAACACATTGCAAACCCCAAGAGGTCTATAGCTAAAAAACCTCCCTGGCTTCTACAGTAGGGGAAAAGGGAAAGTTGGAAGGACTCTTAGGTGTGAAAATATTTGACTCTACATTGAAACTTAAAATACTATATTAGCTGGAGTTACTTTGTGTTCTTGTCTTTGGAAAGGAGAAAGCATTATACAACTGAATATATGGGGAGGAGTCTTTGAGTGTATGACCTATGCAAAAAGTTGGAAACTGTAACTTAGTACTCCATGGGATCAAATTTAGTATTGAGTCCAAATTGAATAAGGATAAGAACAGAGAATTCTGTTTGTGGGTCTTTTCTCTGTGAGGGAGATTCTTACTTTGTCTCTCAAACTCCTTTGGGAATCAGTTCCAACATGTTAATGTGACCTAGACAAATTAGAGGATTGGGCCAAAAGAAATCTGATGAGGTTCAACAAGGACAAGTGCAGAGTCCTGCACTTGGGACGGAAGAATCCCAAGCATTGTTACAGGCTGGGGACTAAATGGCTAAGTAGCAGTTCTGCAGAAAAGGACGTGTGGATTACTATGGATGAGAAGCTGGATATGAGTCAACAGTGTGCCCTTGTAGCCAAGAAGGCAAATGGAATATTAGGCTGCGTTAGAAGGAGCATTAGCAGCATATCTAGAGAAGTAATTATTCCCCTTTATTCAGCTCTGGTGAGGCCACATCTCAAGTATTGTGTCCAGTTCTGGGCCCCCCACTATAGAATGGATATGGGCACATTGGAGAGGGTCCAGTGGAGGGCATCCAAAATGACTGAGGGCTGGAGCACATGGCCTATGAGGAGAGATGGAGGGATTTGTGTTTACTTAGTCTGCAGAAGAGCAGAGTAAGAGGGGATTTGATAGCAGCCTTCAACTTCCCGAAGGGAGGTTCCAAAGAGGACAGAGAGAGGCTGTTCACAGTAGTGACAGACGGCAGAACAAGGAGCAATGGTCTCAAGTTACTGTGGGAGAGGTCTAGGTTGGAAATTAGGAAAAACTATTTCACTAGGAGGGTGGTAAAAGCATTGGAATGAGTTACTTAGGGAGGTGATGGGATCTCCATTCCTACAGGTTTTTCTCTCAGCTTGAAAAAGTTGGGATTGGTCCTGCCTTGGGCAGGGGGCTGGACTTGATGACTTCCCGAGGTCTCTTCCAGCTCTATAACTCTATGATTCTATGGCCCAGGAAAAATATAGCCATGTAGTGCTGATGGTTGGTGTGGCCTAGACAAATCTGCTATCCGTTGACCAGCATAGCCTACAATAAACACCCAGTGCACGGTAAGAGCATCCGGAGCACCATATGATGCTTTGATTCCAAACTGGAATTATGAATGAGGCTAAGGGTAGGTTTTGCTTTGAGTAATAGTTTCAGGGTGAGGACCAGTTAGCTCACCAAAAAGTAACAGAGGATACTGTGGAGTCTGCTGTATCTCATATGAGCAGTTTCACGTTAATGTAATAATACTTAACTAGATTTTTGTCTCTTAGGGTATGTCTACACTACAGCGCTAATTCGAACTAACTTAGTTTGAATTAGTTAATTCGAACTAAGCTAATTCGAACTAACGCATCCAGACTAAAAAACTAGTTCGAATTAACGTTTTTCTAATTCGAACAAGCTTGTCCACACAGAGTGGACCCTGAACCGGGGTTAAGGATGGCCGGAAGCAGTGCCGGCAGGGCATCAGATGAGGACTTAGAGCGTGGAGCTGCTGTCTCAGGCTAACCGAGGGCTGTGCTTAAAGGGACCAGACCCCACCCCAGACAGACAGTTCTCAGGGGTGCCCCGCTTGCAAAGCAGTCCTGGCTTGGATTGCCCTGAGTGCACACACTCGGCACATCACAGCACTCGGCCATCAGACCGGCTGCACTTGCCGCAGGCTGCCATCTGGGGAGAGGGGGCAGTTGGGGGGCTGCAGGAGAGCTTCCACCCCCAGAAGCCCAAAGAGCCAGCCCAGTCCTCCCCATCGGGGGCTCGTACCCAATTCCTCCCTCACCTCCTTCCACTTACCCCTCCCTAGCCCCCCTTCCTGATGTACAAAATAAAGGCCAATTGTGGTCAAAAATAGAATCTCTCTTTATTGAACAAAACTCGGGGAGACTGGGAAAAGGAGGTGGGAGAGGGGAAGAGAGAGGGTGGGAGAGGGGAGGGCAACTAAAATGATCAGGGGTTTGGAACAGGTCCCATATGAAGAGAGGCTAGAGACTGGGACTTTTCAGTTTAGAAAAGAGGAGACTGAGGGGGGATAGGATAGAGGTCTATAAAAGCATGAGTGGGGTAGAGAGGGTGCATACAGAAAAGTTCTTCATTAGTTCCCATAATAGAAGGACTAGAGGACACCAAAGGAAAGGAATGGGTAGCAGGCTTCAAACTAGTAACAGAAAGTTGTTCTTCACAAAGCAAAGAGTCAACCTGTGGAACTCCTTGCTGCAGGAGGCTGTGAAGGCTAGAACTAGAACAGAGTTTAAAAAGAAGTGAGATCAAGTGATGGAGGTTGGGTCCATGGAGTGGTATTAGCCAGGGGGTAGGAGTGGTGCCCCTGCCCAAAGTTTGTGGAAGGCTGGAGAGGGATGGCACGAGACAAATGGCTTGGTCACTGTCTTCGGTCCATCCCCTCCATGGTCCCTAGTGTTGGCCACTGTCGGCAGACAGGCTACTGGGCTAGATGGACCTTTGGTCTGACCCAGTACAACAATTAAGTTCAAACTAGCAGAGCGCTTGTGTAGCACCTATCAAAGTTAATTCAATATAACATCCGTTAGTTCGAATTTACTTTGTAGTGTAGACATACCCTTAGTTATACAGTAAATGTGTTTCTAAGTTCTTACAATGTTTTCTGGGCTTGGTGAATGAGGGAAAAACAACCAATGGGTTTACTTCTAAGCCCCGAGAAACTGTACATGAGGATAAAGATCTAACTGGGGGCTTGAAGTGCTTTGTTTACACATTTACAGACATTTGTATTTGGTGGAGAACCATTAGCAAACAGAAGAGGACTAAGTGCACACAGAATTTTATGTGCAACAAATAATTTAACCAAACCTAGGTAAAATTCCTCAAATATTTATAAAGTGGGTAACTGTATTACAGTCCCCAATATTTATTTATTTATCTTTCTAGGTTCTAAATATTTGATTCTCTTTAATTTTTAGTCATATATAGAGCAGATCAAATAGCAGAAAAAAGTATATGTTGACTATATTATGGAGGCATTATTATAAATTTGCCATCAAGCTTAAGTGAAATTCTACATTTAAAAGCAGGGATTTAGTCCAATTTGATATACAGGCAGTCCCCGACTTACGCGGATCCGACTTACGTCGGATCCGCACTTACGAACGGGGCTTTCTCGCCCCGGAGCTCGCAGGCAGCGGTCCGCCACCTCGACCTCCGGGGCGAGAAAAGCTGCTCCCGGTGCCCCTGATCTGCTGGGGACCATCTCCAGCAGACCAGGGGCACCGGGAGCAAAGCCGCAGCGGCGGCGGGTCCCGTGCCAGAGCAAACCCTCAGAGGCAAGGCAACCCGCCGCTGTGGCTTTGCTCCCCGTGTCTCTGGTCTGCTGGGGGTGGGTGCAGCTAGTGTGCCCCCCCCAGCAGACCAGGCTTTTGTTGTGGACCCTGGGGCAGAGCAGCTGGGGCGCTGCCGGTTGGTCCCGCAGCGCTGCTCTGGGCACTACTGGACCAACCCGGCAGCACCCCAGCTGCTCTGCCCCAGGCGTCCTGATTCAGCCGCTGCTGGTCAGTTTCAGCAGCGGCTGAATCAGTACGCCTGGGGCAGAGCAGCTGGGGTGCTGCTGGGTTGGTCCAGTAGCGCGGAGGAGCAGCACTACTGGAGCAACCCAGCAGCACCCCAGCTGCTCTGCCCCAGGCGTCCCCAAGTCAGCCACTGCTGAAACTGACCAGCGCTGACTACAGGAAGCCCGAGGCACAGTTGCTCTGCCCCGGCTTCCTGGAATCAGTGGCTGATCAGTTTCAGCAGCAGCTGACTTGGGGTTCTTAAGTTGAATCTGTATGTAAGTCAGAACTGGCGGTCAGTTTCAGCAGCAGCTGAATCTGGACGCCAGTTCCGACTTACATACAGATTCAACTTAAGAACAAACCTACAGTCCCTATCTTGTACGTAACCCGGGGACTGCCTGTATATGAATTACATACTGCTTCCTATTCAAACTAATAGAACTTACTCTCTGAGTGCAGAATTAATTTTCTGAGGATTTACAAGTACAATACATTTAATTGGCTTATGAGTTACAAGTTTACAAAGGGATCCTTGAAAACATATAATGATTATCTTATTATATTTTTTATTTTACATGACTGACTATAGAACAATACTGACTATGGAACCATAGAATAACATTGATTAGTCAAACATCTTTTATTATTCAAACTAAAATCTCAATAATAGATTGCAACTGAGGAAATTATTCTGTAATTAGGATAAACTATTAATGATTTTATCTAATTGTTATAGTTTTCACACCCAGGTTTGAGTTTAATTCTAGTGTTTGGTATCTTACAAAACAGATCTCAGAATGTAAGTTTCTTGGCATAGGTCCTATCTTACCAAACTGTCTGTAAAGCACTGTAAAATATGTAAAAGAAGGACTAATTTCAGTATTTGCTATCAAAATTAAGATGATATTATTCATAGAGGTGACTTCTAAGATTTTTCTTTCTTTTCCCATAGGAACTAAAAGGAACATCTCAGAAGAGCCTAATTGTGCATATGAAATCACGTAAAGATAGAAATACCTCATATTTGTGTTGAATGTCCCATTTTGCTCTGCTGAGTTTTCTCCAACCAGCAATACACTTAACACAGATTTATTTTTAGAACTAAAAGTTTTATAATTCATTTTAAAGATTATATGTTACAACATAAATCAATCAATCAATCACGACATAGACTTAGTGACTGGCATAGTGCAAATCCATTGAATGAAATAAGTCAGCATCATCAGGGGGACTGTATACATGTGTTGAGAGTAAATCTGGCTGAATATTTTTGGACTAACAGTTGATTCAGCTGAATAACTGCAGTTTCAATCAAACTCAAACTCTTTGTGAATTTGACCTGAATAGTTTCAGCTGGGAAACAGTCAATATGGGGTCTGTTTAAGAAAAAATCTTCTGTGTGCGCATGTCCATGTTGAGCCCTCCTCCTCCACTCTTTCCCCTAACTTTTAGTCCAGTTTTTATAATACCAAGATCTCTTTGGTGTTTTAGTAGAATTCAAGCTTAACTCTAGGTCTGTTAAGCTAGGGCCCAAAAAGACTCCAATTATTTATATATAAAGCCAGGTCTAGAATTGTTCAATTCAAGGTCCCAATGTGGGGATTCAACATCTATATTACAGTATGTGGGCCTGAATCCAACCACCAATACCCCAGACTTCTTAGTACCCTCCCAAATATTGTCACTCTAGCCTTTTGTTGTGTAGCAGTGTGAAAAAAACTGGACTGTCCCCCAAGCTGTACAATTCAAAGGCCAAAGACCTATGTTCTGGTGGAATACTTCTAGCAGACTGCCAGTGCATAATCCAGCAGTAATGCATTTCCATTGCAAAGTAATAAGGTTTGAACCCTAAGTTTCTACTTAACTCAGACTTCGACCCTTTCTTCTGGGTACGGGAACCTTGAATTTGAGCCTTGGATTACATGCTTTGGGCATGTATGGAAGGACAGGTTAGGGTTGAGTCTGGATTGGAACCCTGGACTCACGTTTTAATGTAAACATACCTTTGTCCAACAATTTGTATAGAAATTGAGAAGAGAGGAATAATTATAACTAACAATGTTAGAAACATCTATACATACTGGTGCCACGGCTTTAGGAGGGGAAAGGAGAAAGAAAGCAAAGGGGTCATTTATATCATTTTTTGCTTCCTGAATAACATGATTTATCCTGACCTTGGAATTCTAAGATGAGTTTCCTTAATGCTGGGTTCTCACAATCACAATCAGTTTATGTGACATGTAGAAATTTAGATGCATTTTGCTATGACATAAACTGATTTGGCAACAAATATCAAACTATCATGCTGTAACTCTGGCTTCTTCACATTCTCATTTTGGGTATGTTTATACTGCAGGCTATTTCAAAATAAAAATTCTGAAATAGCTTATTTCAAAATAACATGTCTGCACTACAAATGGCCATGCTGCAGGGCATGCAAAAAGGTGATATGCTCCTGCTGCAGGTCTTCTAGTGGTTGCCTTCGCCTGTGGGTCATGAGGGGTCTGGAGGCTGGTGCAGGAGGGGTGGCTTGCACCTCACTCGCAACTGATCCAGCTATGAAGAACAGTGAGAAGGGCAATCATCCCAGGAGGCAGGGTGCCTGAGACCTAGTTCTCATCTCTGAGCCCACATCAAAAGGTCTCGGGTTAGACAAAGGCAATGTGCTTCAAGCAAAGACATCTGTGGCCTAGTCAGTGGGTCCTTTCCTGCAGGGGCATGGATGTCCGGGGTGGAAGGGGGGAGTCTCACTACCTCCACGTCCCAGGGAAAGTGCAAGCCAGACCAGGAGCCTGAGTGTGGGAGAGGGGTGATGGGGAAGCTTGGCGTCCCTCCATGCCTTACACTCTGGGTCAGACAGTGGCAGTGTCCCACTGGGAGGAGGTGCCCCTGCTCCCTGGAGGAGGTGCTGGGGTAGGTATATGTGATTGACAGATGTCACTTGCTGGAGAGGGTGCTGCTGGGGTCCCCTCCACTTCCTCCTCCGTGCCCTCCTGGCAGTCTCCCCTGCCATGGGACCAGTGTCCTTCACCTCACCATGCTTGCGCAGGAATACATGCTGCCCCGGGATGGCAGGCATGCCCATGTGCCATGTGCGACACTGCTGTGTGTGTGTCCGTGAGACCATCCTCCCCAGTGGTGGCTTGTGGTGGGAAGGTGTCCAACCACGGGATCAGGAGTAAGGCAGGCCTCTCCAGAAACCCGGTGAGCAGGAGTGCAAGGTTTCTGAGTGGCTGCCTTATTGCAGTTGTGTGCTCCAGACTGGTACTTGATGTGCTTCCATGTGCACAAGCTGCTGTGTGATCCCCAGGCTGAGAAAGCCAGGTGAGGAGTGTACTTCCCCTCACCAACCACTGCCTGTGTCCAGGGAGAGTAATGCAACTCACCCAATGGTCTTTCCCCAGCCTTTTCCAAACCCTGGGTGACATCCTAGGAGGGAGGTACCAGCTCCATGAACAGGCTGACCTCCTCGTTAGTGGGCATGGTATCTGTGCTGGCCACCTCCTCCTCCTTGTTGTCTGCATCATGTCCAGGCTGAAGTTGATGATGAGGGGAGGACAGGCAACCTGCTCCCCTCCCAGGATGCCATCAAGCTGGGTGAAGAAACAACAGGTCCGGGGTGCCATTCCCAACTGGGGGCTTCTTTCCCTGGCCCTGGAACAGACCTGGTAGAGTTCCTTTATTTTCATTCTAACCCGGCCCACAGTGCAACTGCCCCCTCTGGACAAGGTCATGTGGACACAGATGTCCACACTTCACCATCAGATGCTGAGATCCTGGATGTTGGAGTGTTCCCACTTAACGAGATCCAGGATCTCTACATCAGTCCATGAGGATGCCATCTTCTTTTGGTCCCAGGTAGGGGCTTGAGAGGTGGAAGGAGCATGGGGATCTGCCAGGGCAGCAGCGATACCTGTCAGAGCTCTGCTGCATGGCACATTGTGAGCTGTGCCTGCTGTGTGCCACAAGCCCTTTCCCCTGAGGGTGCAGCTTTAAGGGCTGCAGGGGAAAGGGAACTATAGAGTTCTGATGAAAGTGGACAGAGTTGCCACCTGGAGGCCACTTATTTCAAAATAAATCCAGCTACACCCTGTTTTGAAATAGGCATTAGTTCTCGTAAAATGAGGGTTACAGACTTCAGAATAAGAAGCCCATTATTTTGAAATAATTTTGCTCACTGTGTTATTTTGAAATTACACTAGTCTGCTGTTTAGACATGCTCTTCCATTCCTGAACTGTCCTCTTATTAAAAAGCAGTGGAAAAAACATGACACCTTCAGCAGCCAAAGTTGGAGGGTAACCAGATAATCTCAGCTATCCTTTTTTAGCCAGTTCTTTGAAACTAAAACTGTACCATATAGTTTTTTCTTAAGATGTCCTTGAGATATCTCAAACCTCTCTGTGTTAAATTTAATCTGTATATAGTTTTATGAATGATTGCCATAAATAATCACACTGGTATGATTTAGTTGTCCTTGCAAATGCAATCTTCTCAAACTTTGCAACTTCTAACAGACCCTTACTGTAATGTATTACATTTAGTATGGCTGTCTTTGACAGCAATCATTGTCCTTTAAAGCTAACCTTTTCCCCTGGATATTAAACTGTGGTTTATCTATATTGCTGCCACTGTAAAAGAGCAAATGACTTGGCACAACAGAGTGGAGGGAACATATATATCTATTTATTGAATGTGTTTATTTTGATTTATAATTGTCCATAATATGCCTTTTATATAAATGTCTACTGGAGACTTTAAGTGCCTATGCTAAAAAAATTAAAACTGTTCAGTCTAAAGTAAAGCCAGCAGTAGTTATAGCTCAAACCATATATAATCAGGTATCTCACTAAATACAGCTGTTTCATAGATCTTACAATGCTTCAAAAAGAGGCACAAATATAAAATTGATTTCATAGGATTTCTGTTCCAGGGATCTTGTGTTTTTTACCATAAATTTTGCCACTACCTTGACTTTTACTTTTGGGGATAATTTAGGGAACACAAGCTTTGGCATGTTAGTATAACATGTCAAGAGAATTCTGGAGCCCAAGTCTCTTTTTCTTTTTCTTTTTCTTTTTCTTTTTCTTTTTCTTTTTCTTTTTCTTTTTCTTTATAAAAATCTCTTGGAGGGAAATTTTCAGAATCATAGATGGCAGTTAAGTAGCCAAGTCTCATCAAGTTGCAATGAGTTTTAGGCACACAACTGTCATTTGTATCTTTGAAAATCTTCAAAAACTCATGTCCCTGTATATAGAGAGCTCACTGTGTAACCTGGTGCCTACGTGGACTTATCGATTAAGGAAGACTTTTATGTTTTGTGAAAATAAATAAATCTTACAAAGGTGCTGTCCTGCAGACCTTAGGAAGGCTGAAGGAAGAAGGTTAGAATTTCTGCAGTGGTCTCCAAGGGCACAAATTCCCACATGACTCTCACTTTTTAAGATGTACAGGAATGAAGCCCTGATTCTGCAGCCCTTATGAAATTGGACAGAGTGTTCAGAGAGATGTTCAGGGGCATGTGATACTCTAAAGAGTTTAGGTTACCAATTGAGACATGACCTCTCTTCTTCTTCCATTCTACCAGAGCTCATCACTTCGCTCCTTTTATCTATCAGATTTGTTAAACTTCTGACATGCTGCAGTAGTCTTTCATTACTTTTTAATCCACCTATTTGGAGAGAGAACAGAATCAAGGTGAGTACAAGGTAGGGAAATGTATTAGCTATATACTGAAGTTACTGGATGGAGATTAATTATGATTGTGCAAGTGCTCAGCCTTGTTTCAGTATGGTGAGCTGACACACCTCTTAAGACTCTGACTGGTTCAACATACCAGCAGAGATCAGTATATACACAGGAAAAAGGGAATGCCTCTTGATCTGTTTCCTCTCCTTGCCAATTCCCATTCTTCTCTCCCCTGCCTGACTTCCTCTCTGCAGACTTCCTGAGGTCTGTAAAAATGAGATCATTTCCTATAAATCTACAGGGAACTTTCTGTGCTCTACGACATGCAAAGTATAGATGGAAAAAAAGCATTGGGAGGTGAAGTTTAGCATCTTTACAGCAAAAGATTTAAGACAGTTTGGGGATGTTGCAGAAGTACAACCTTCATTCTGCTTTTACTTCTATTCAGAGAGACAAGGTGGGTAAGATAATGTCTTTTTATTGAATCAACTTTTGTTGGTAGAAGAAGAGGAAAGCTTTTCAGCTTACAATACAGCTTTTCCTCACATCTAAAAATGTTACTTAGACTTAGGTGGGATAGACTGTTATGCTTAAGGGACTAAGATGTTAAAATGATGTTCACAATTAACATCTTTGCCAGTCATAAAACACAGGAGGATTAGTACACTACAAATTGTTGTAGTGAACTATAAAACCTATGTTTCCACTGAGACTATGACTATCATTGTGTAGCACAGATATTGCTTTATTTTCCTGAGCCATCTTTGGACAGGATTGTACATGTAAGCGGGGGAATGGTCCTGCTATTGTGGGGAACTTTCCTGGCTTCTATACCCCCCAGGTGAAATGGGCCAGCGAAAGGATCTGAGTCCCTACTCCCACTTCCTTTACCCCATTGCTTCCCTGATCCTGAGGGCTCCCCGTCCACTCTCCTGAGTAGCAGAGTCCTCGAAACCTCAACAAGGCTGGGCCCAGGTTTCCTGGGGCTTAATCCCCGACCTTGTAGTCACTAGGGGCAGGAGTTAGGGTGTCCCCACTCCGAGGTGCTCTCTTTACACTGCAGGCTTTCTTGGCCCAGTGATCATTTCATAAGGTTCAAAGCAAATACAATTTATTAAACATCAACTGGTTAAAGAGAAAAGAATAAGAAAAAAATGAGAATGGTTAAATGAGAACACACAGTCCTGCTTTGTAGCACGGGGACATCAAAACAGCAGTCTGCAGAGTGTAAGGACAGTTCACAGTCTCTTCCTTAGAGGCCCTGGATGTGCTGCAGGGGGCTGCAGGCTGGACACACTTGCTCTGGCAGTGACCACACAGCCTCAAGCTCTAAGTGGCCAGACCCCTCTCCCAGTCTGGCCTGCTGGGCCTCTTGGCTGGTGATATCTCCCTAACCAGAGCCTCTCCCCTCACTTTGCTGGTTCCAGCTGCTCACCACACCCAGCTGTAGGCTGTGCTGCCTTAGTCTCCAGCTCCTTGCGTTGCTTCTCCGTCTCTTTTGGCTTCTCTGAGCACTGCCAGTCTGCTGCTCAACACAGGGTCTGTGCTCCTTGAGCTGTGTGTGTCTGGCTCTGTTGCTGCAGGACTTCAGCACACAGCTTGCACTGCTCTTAGCTGTCTCTCAGCTCTCTGTTGCTGCAGGACTTCTTCTGCACACAGCTTGCACTGCTCTTAGCTGTCTCTCAGTTCTCTCTTTGTTCAGAGAGACCCAGAACAATCCCAGCTCACAGGGAGGACGGGGCCTGGCCTCTCACTCTCCTCACTGGCCTGTCCAACCTGTCAGGCTGAGCTGGAGTGTTGGCTGCTTTCCATTGTCTCTGGGGTCTGTCAGTCTCATGGACCCTTCCCCTTTTGATACTGAGAGCTGGCAAACCAAAAACTCCCACAGAGTTTTAGTAAGGGGATAACAGTCCCCTTACATACAGATCACTTGAAGATGTAGATAGATAAGCCACATCTGAGGCTCACTTTGTTGCTTTCTTAACTTATGGAGAGCTTTAAAAAAAACGTTGGGGACGCAGTCAGGTAGCTCAAATGTTCTTGAAAGATAATATGTACAAGCACTAGTATGTGCATGCAACCATAACATCACCTTAATGACGTTTTCTGGTTTGGATTTGTATTAGATCCCACCTTAACTACAAAGTTAAACATACGTCCCTTTGGTGTAGCATGTCTGATAACATTATAGGGTTGGTGCTCTCTTCCAATATAGCAAGTCATCTTTAAGCTTGGAAAAAATTAGTCATTTGCTTACCCTTGTCACTCTCTGAGGATATTGCTAAGACATTTTTAAATACTGTCTGTCTTCTGTATTCAAGGATCTGAACATACCACAGAACAAATGACATTTGCCTGATTATCTAGGTCACAAGAAAGTCACTGACAAATTATTCTCACCTTTTTCATGAGATGGTTCTCGTGCCTCTGAAAATGTAAATATACTTCTAGTGGTAATAGATAAATACACAGTGAGATACAATTCCAATTTCCAAAATTCCTTCAATATGATTTCTAAGATATGTTTGCGGTCCAGGAAATCACCAGTTACACGCACACTGCCTAGATAAGGGGAACAAGCCTCTTTTATTCCCTACATAGAAGCAAAATTCCACAGCTATTGAAGATTCTGAAAGGAGACTGTTCCATGTTGGTGCCTATAGGGAATGTTATAGTGAACCAATTTCAATATCTCCCCTCACCAGCCTCCTTTTTAAAGACATAGCTCGCCTACATATACTCATCCATCCTCCTTCCTCTGTCTTTCATTCCCTTCTTTCCTAGTGTCTTTTTAAAATTTTCTCTTTTCTTAAATTTTTCTTCTTTCATTTTCCTTTTATTCACACTTGTAAACTCACTGATTTCACCACTGTGGGCCAAGAGTTCATTGCCAAGGCCTAAGGAGGAACTGAGAGAGATTATCAGTTCCTAGCCTACATCTTGTTTAAAGTAATATGTGTTGTATGCTGCTATTTACAGATTTTTCAGTGAGTCCATTGTTTTGCACTTAGTCTGGCAAATACTGAATTTGGGAATTAGACTAAGATCCCTTTTTTCCCCATTTTGTGCGTGTCTGTTATACCTACTCTGGAAGCCTTGGTAACTGAAATAGTTACTCCAATATTCCCATAGCATTGCTAACTTGTTTTTAAATAGCAAAGACCACAGCTATTATCTGATTCACAGGAAAGTAAAGCTATAAGGCAGGAAAAATTAATTTATATGAGCATTTTGCTTCTTTTAAGTCTCCTATTTCTATCTTACTTCTCCTTCATGTACTTCATTATAGAGCTTATACTATGAAGTAGCCAGATAATGTGTTGTGGAAGCAAAAATTATTGTCTCTCTTTTTGCCATGGACTTCCTGTTCAGAGTCATAGCTAGAGAAGTTTCAGCTCAATAGGAAACCTGCCATTGCTGCCCATGACATACTTAGTAAGTATTTGTTTGTATCACATAGAGACCAAGAAAGTAATTTTATATATAAACTCACTGATGTCCTTAACATGTAACTAAAAATCCTGTTGAGAATATGAGTGGAATCTGAGTTTACAAATACATGTGGGTAGCTGGCTACTTATATGTTCCCACTACTGTACTATCAGATCCATGCCTCTCTAAGGCCAAGTCTCCAATATATGGAAAATCAGCACTGCCATGGTTGATCTTCTGGGGTTTGATTTAGCAGGTCTTCACTAGTTTGAGCAGAGAGGGCACCCCCCGTGGGTACCAGTTCTCTTGCTCCTCAGGAAGAGTAAGGAAAGTTGGTGGGAGTTTTTGCTCCCATTGATCTCCTTCTGTGTGGACCGTGATTTAAGATATGTAGCTGGAGCTGTGTATCTTACGTCGACCTTCCGCTCTAGTGTAGACCAGGCCTCAATTACTTATGATTGCACTATACCCATTCACATTAAGGGACAGATTACTAAAGACATTAATGGGGGTTCAGTGCCTAAATTCTGTGTCTTTGTTAAACTCCCCTACAATCACTAAGTGCTGACAACGTTAAATCATAATGAAAGTCATGCTCAGGAAATGATTTTGTAGTTCTATGGCCTCTGCTATTGTTGCTAGCATGAGTAATTCTCAGGTTCGAGACTGGGTTCTCTAAGTACAAAACACATTTCACCGATATCCGTCAAACACAAGCAGTTTATTTCCTGACAGATCTCAGCTATACCCCATAACTAAAAGAACAACAAAACAACATGATAGGAAAAGTGGCTCTTATGTTCCTTCTGCTAGCCGGGGACCCTGTTCAGCTGCGGATGAGTAGGAGGTCATCTTGGCTTCCGAGGCACCGTACCAGAGTCCATCGGTGAGGTCCAAATTGCCATACTGTTGTGCAGCTTATATATAGGGTTTCACAGTTTGGAACTTTATGGGGTTTACTTATCCCCTGTTACAGTATGGCTTGGTCGTTGATTATCGATCTGGTACTGCTTCTCCTTTGACCTTGGTTACATGATTAGTACATCTGGTTAAGCAAGATAGTTATATGTTCATGTCTTTTCTACTATCCTTATCTCTAACTTGTTTTTGTTACAATGGCACCACCGCCTATCTTAAACAGCATGTGTTCCTGAAGGCTTGTTTTGGCTCATCAGATATAGGAGGAATAGGGAGCATGTGTGACCCACCACTCCTATACTTGTTACATACAAAGTTCTTCTGCAATTAACCCCTACAGCTATACAGGAAGAAGGTCAGATGAAGTGATCACAATGGTGTTGGCTGGCCTTGGAATCTATGCTCTATGAAGTACATGCAAAATGTAGACTGTAAGGCTCCCACAAAGGCTGTGAGGTGTGCTTTCCCATGCACATATCACTTGTGACATCAGAGAAATGGACTGGTGTGTGACAAATGAACTATTAGTTGGCATGTACCTCTATTAGCAGAACTTTTTTTTAAGGCAAAAATAAAATATAAACCCAGTCCAGGTTGCTGTAAAAAAACAAGCCAAAAATAGTTAATGGGACTAATCACAGTGCCTAAAAATTATGCTCAGTCTGGAATCTTTGCAGGCTCTGAGTCTGACTCTGTATGTAATCCCACTAAAATAATAAGGATTGATCATGGAGGAAGGGACTGCTAAACATTGAAAGCATTGGGATCATGAATTATAACAATCAAAATTAATAATTTCAGTTTGTCCATGTTGAGCATTATTCCAATTTTTAATAAATGACACCCCCTTTGGAAACTAGTGCACTGATAATATATGTATTCATTAGTGTCACTAACTGGATTATTTCAAACTGACAGTATTATTGCTGCAATGATCTACTAGTTCCTATAACAGGCTTGTTATTAAAATTACCTGTCATTGTCACTTATATTCCCAGCTGAACACATCTAGCAGTGATTCACTCACACAGACAGACGGTTATGCGACTAATTGCACATCCTTCCTTTCTGTTCAGGTGGGTTTATTATTGTGGGTTTGTTTGTTGCTGTTGTATTTTTGGTTTCTTAGAAAGTATTGCTCACATTCTCATCTATAATTGAATGTTCATGATGCTAATAACACATCATGTAACTCTTCACCTACAGGCTAACCTATTTTAACTTTAGAGCTCTTGCATTACTGTAAGAAGTAGTGTTATTTTTTTTCTTTAATAGTCTTTCATAGTCACTCATCTCATTTTTCATTTTGGTAGAGATAGATCCAATTGATGTCCCTACAAGGGGTATATGTTAACTGAATCTAAGACTCAGAGTGAACAGGTCAGGGGAAACTGAAATTCAGATAACAGGTTTATATAGGAATATTTGCATTGGGAGTACGGGGTTGTCCACCTCCCATATGCTTTGTCTTTGCTCACATCAAAAGATTTCAGCCTTCAGAGCCTGCTGGAGGTGCAGTCAACAGTATAGAGCACCTGTGTTTCTGCCCTAGCTTAAGGGCTCCCTGATCAATCTCCCTCACCTCATGGTCTTTTAAAAAGCATTGCTCCATTGCTAATCCCACAAATAAAACAGAGGAGAAATCAATGCAGCCTCAAGAAGTTAGAACATCCTATTTCCCCCGCTGTGTGTGTTGGGAGGGGGGAAGGAAAAGGATATCCACTGGTGTCCATCTGGACTTAAAAGCTTCTGAGGTCCTAGGGAGGGGATTTCATAATGGCAGGGGAAAGGATAGAATCTACTGTAGAATGTAGCACTGAGTTTCTATTGATGCAGGCTTTCTGATAGCCATGCTCAGACATTAAGGGGAACATTGGGCTTTAAATATCACCTCATTTGGTGGATTGCTGCCTAGAAAACAATATAATATTGACTGACTGTGGTGTTCACACTAGATACTCTACTGTAAGTCCAGGAACTGGATGTGGAACAAGGCCTACTTTATGTGGCAGATGTTGATTTTTATTGGCATTTTATTAACGACTTCAATTTATCCAAAAGCAGACATCACCCAACAACAATGTACACAGGGTCAGCCAGCCAAACTCTAATCTCAGTTACACCAGGGTAAATCCAGAGTAACTCCATTAAATTCAATACAAGATTTTTTTCTGAATAGTAAAGGATTTCAGGATTGGGCCTAAAGCCAGCACTGAATTGCTTTGGGGTGAGCTCTCGTTTGTGATTAAATATGAGTGTCTCTGGAATATATTAACCTGCAAAATTTGAACAAGCTGAAGATGTGAACAGTGTTGTCCATTAAGTTCTACTGTCATTAAGTTCTACTGGCACCCAGGTGTGCTGGTTTTGATGATACATTTGTTAGTAGTAGAGATTGTTCTCAGACATGAAGTGATACTGGCCAAAACGCAGATAAATAAATAAAATGAGGGGAAACTGATAGAAGATATCTCAAATATAAATATGTACCTGATAAACATTAAAGCATTTGCACAGCTGTAATAAAACTTCCAATGGTGATAAACTAATTTCCTTCCCAAGCTTAAATTTCAAGTAGGCTATATTCACGAAGAGCAATTCATGTAAAATAACTAAATAAAATGTCAGACTAAAACTTTCAGGCTGAGTGCATCTAAATAACGAAGGGCCAGGATTTCAAAAATGTCACTATCCATCAGTTTCCATTTAGGTTCCTAAGTGAAATGGCTAGATTTTCAAAAACACCTAGCACCTAAATAATTTCTTATTTAGAAATTATGGGATGGCTGGTGTTTGTAAGATCAGACTTAACCCTAAAGTTGAGTTCCTTTTACAAAATAAATAGTATGTGCATCAATATTTTTTCCATTTTGAGTTTTTAGCCAAAAATTTTAATGCTAATGACAGACTTGGATTTTAACTACTTGGCATTAGTTAATTGGAGGCTCCATTTCTAGAATGGTTATAAAATACAGAATTAATTTAGATAAAATCAGATTTTACTGCTTACTAGATATTGCTTTTCTCTGAATATGGAAAAAATCATTACAACTATTTGTTAAAGGATGAAAATGCACAAATAACTAGTCTGAGCTCCAGTTGTCTTAAATTTGATGACAATCCTCTCCTTTCTGCTGTAGATGTCACATTGTCTTATGCAGTCCAGGGGACTTTCTGTAGCCACATGAGTTCAATTCTACATTTGTTGGTTGGTGGAAATGCTCATCATTTTTGTTTGTGTTTTGGTTTTTATTCCTGACACCAGCACAATGCTCTTGTTAACTCACAAACATCCCACTCTCCCTACCTTTAATATCAGCAATTCACAGACACTTACCTTCCTTCCTCCCCCTTCCCACCCCCCCCCCCCGCATCCCCCTTCTGTTCTACAATGTGATTTGTCCTTTTCATATTTGTTCATTTTTTTTAATTGTATCCTTTGGTATATATGGTTGTGACTACTTTCTTCCACTATTTGATCTGAGGAAGTGGGTCTGGCCCACGAAAGCTCATCATCTAATAAACCATCTTGTTAGTCTTTAAAGTGCTACATTGTCCTGCATTTTGCTTTAACATTTCTTGGCACACCAACAGTGGCTCTTCAGTGTTACCCATAGATGGTCAGGCTATGTAATTTATGTTTTTTAATTTGGCAAATAGTTGTGTAGCTTCTGTAATGGTGGGTGCCTCATCAATTCATCAGTTTTATAACTATATAAAAAGCCTTTTCAGTCCTGTGATAAGAGTTTCTTCCCCATGGTGCAATCAGCAGGGCATAAGCCTCTGTGGATCTTAAAGCACTGGAAGGAACAGCCAGCTAAACACATCAGCTTATACATCACATCTCCAACAGATCATCATGGCTTGTCTGGCTGCTGGCTGTCCTGTATGCTATGATAAGCAGCAAGCCATAGGAGATCTTACATATGCACTTTAACAGTAATAAAAGGAAGGTGCAAGAGTGATTTACCACTTACCTCCAGTGAAGCAAACCAAGGACAGGATGTAAACAGCACAGCAGGGTTCATGATAGCTCATGCATTAGGATGGCATCATCATGACATTCAGTAAATATGGTGTGGTCAATAGTATCAAGCACTAAATCTCTTTCATGTGTAAAGAACAATACATTCCTCTGTAAAGATGTATTTCCTATTACATATTATATTTTCCCTGTGTTTTTGAACTTGATATCATGAAAACACCCATCCAGGCATGAACTTTCGTTCTGCAAAATATGCTGAAGTTATGATTCACCTGCAATCCTTACCAACACATATTCCACTGAGGTATGGTTTGAGAAAGGTATTTGAAAAGTTGATAATTACATGGAAATAGCTAAGAAGTCATTAAAATGTTGATACAGAAATACACTCACCATATAAACCCTAAAGCCTTAAAAATAAGATGATAAATAAAAAGAATCCAACTATGCAGTAACTTTATAAATGGAGACTCAGTCAGCTTGATGTTAATTTGAACATTTCTACTTCATAGTTCTGCTTGATTGCTGTTAAACTTGGTTTAATACAAGTAATTTTAGCAGGTATCCCATATTCAGCATAGGGAAATGCAGTCACTGTAGTAGAACAGGAAATTCTATATTTTACCTGTAAATTGACAAATATTGCAATTTATTCTGCTGAGAATCTCATTCTCTGGAGGATCTGACCCAATATATAAATATGAAAAATCCTTTTTTCAAATATGTAAAAGTAAAATGCTTCATAAATGCAGATGTATTGTTACATTCTGAACAGAATTATAAACCCTTGAAAATAAGGGGATTATAAAGAAAATTCTGAGACAGTACTGAAAGAAGCACAACTGACTATGGTAATAAACCTCAGTTCATTTCAGACAGTGTACATGTATTAGATGTTACACTGGCAATTTAGTCATGGGAAAAGTGACAAGCTTTTGGCAGGTCTAAAGTAGATTTACAAAATACTGTATGTAATGCTCTCCAAAAAAATAGTATTATCTACTTTCTGCTGAAAGTGCTCAGAAATCTAATGCTGACACATTCTAACCCTTAATTCTAATTCCAAACTAAGCTTCTCTATCTTATTAAAAATATAAATGGTTTTCTTTTCATTACATTGGTTTAAAAATAGTTTCCATATTCCTTTAAGTAATACCATGAAGATTACCTTTGCGCACTGGCTTATCATTTGTTAGTCAAGCTTTTAAAGCTTTTGTGTACCTGCTAATTTAGTTACCAGAGCATAAAATTGGTCTCGATTCTGCCAAGTTTAACTTAGATTGAAAAAAAAAATCCGGAAAATATATTCAGTAGTCAGAATTGTCTCTGCTCCATACATTCCTATATCCTTGCAGACATAATATTGACATCTGTCACAATGGTGAGAACTGGGTGACAAACAATACTAAGTGGTATGACAGTTCAAAGCAACATTCACCTGTGTTCTCCTTCATGGTTCCATGATAGCATCCATTGTTGGGTCCTGACTTGTTAGCTATCCCCTCTCTTGGGCACTGAAGGTCTTTAAAATTAGAAAATGACAAATTTTGTTTGTCCAGGCAACCTTAATTGGATCTAAAAAAGAAGTGGCTGTGCAAAAAATATAGGAAATGATTATGTAGTGAAACACTGCACCATCACGAATGCATGAAAGTGGTCAGAAAAAAGGTGGCCCAGGCAATTGCAAAATGGGATTTTTATTGTATAAGTATGTGAGTTTGTAATCTAACAACATTCTTTTAAATGGAGCTTTTTAATGTAATTTCCTGGGCTGTTATTTTGTTTGATGGTTGTTTGTTTTGTTTTTTTTAAGGAAAAGCATAAAAACAAATCTAACTGAGTGGAACCATAACAACTCCCTCACTAATAGGATTTGAACCCTGAAACTTAAATATGTCTTCCAGTACTCTACCTGCGGGACCAACTACATTAGATAATGGCAGAAGAATGTTGGCATACTCAGTGGGCAGGGAAGAGAGGAACCATTGGAGTCAAGTGAGGAATCCTTGCCTGGGAATTGAGAGATTTTCTACCCTGTATACTACTCCCAAAATGATTGCTGGTTCCCAAGGATATAGACAGTTATTAGTGATGAGTGGGAGAAGCAGCTCTTGGTGTTTCCATTATAGTCTGAGCTGCTGCAATTGTTTTGATAAAGATTATTAAGGAACTATTAGAGCATTCAATTAATAAAAAAGAAAGGTAATGTAATTAATGCTGCTCAACATAGGTATTCAGAAAATAGATGCAGTTAAACTAACTTAATATTATTTTTGGTGAGATTACAGATTGGTTGATAAGGGCAACGGTGTTGACATATCAGAAGTTGGTAAGGCATTTGATTTTATACTCATGACATTTTGATTAAAATCTACAAAAAGATAAAATTACCATGGCACACATTATATGGCTTAAAAATGCTAACTTATAGATCTCAACATGTAACTAAGAGTAGGGAATTATCATCAAACAAGTATACTTCTAACAGATACCATATGGCTCAGTCTTGGCCTTAGATTATGTCATTAATTATGAGCTGGAAAAAACCATTAAATTATAACTGATAAATTCTGATGAGAAGAAATGGGAGAATGGTAAAGAGTGAAGAGGTCAGAAAGGTCATTAGTTCAGGCAATCTGAATAGCTGTTGGGCACAAGCAAACGGTATGCATTTTAACATTGGTAAAAATAAAAGTAACAAGGAGTCCTGTGTCAGGTTAAAGACTAACAGGTTTATTTGGATATAAGCTTTTACGGGTAAAAACCACTTCATCAGATACATTGGCATGCATCTGATGAAGTGGTGCAACTCCAATGCATCTGTTGATGTGATTTTTACCCAGGAAAACCTATGCCCAAATAAAACTGTTAGGCTGTGTCTAGACTACACCTCTCTGTCGACAGAGAGATGGAGAGTAGGCATGTCGGAATTGCTAATAAAGCAGGGATTTAAATATCCTGTGCTTCATTAGCATAAACATGGCCACCGCTTTTTTCAAAATGGCAGTCTAGATGTGGATCTGTTGAAAATAAACCCTTTTTTGACAGATCTCATTTTTTGAGGCATACAGGATCTGTCAAAAAAGGGTTTATTTTCGACAGATCCACGTCTAGACTGACGGGTTTTTTTTGCAGCCATGTTTATGCTAGGCTACGTCTAGACTGCAAGCTTCTTTCGAAAGAGGCTTTTTCAAAAGATACTTTCGAAAAAGCCTCTTTCGAAAAAGAGCATCTAGACTGCAAGCGGAACTTTCGAAAAAGCAAGCCACTTTTTCGAAAGAGAGCACCCAGGCAGTCTGGATGCTCTCTTTCGAAAAACCCCTGTTTGCATTCAAGAACGCCTTTTTTCAAAAGAGCACTTTCGTAAAAAGGCATTCTTCCTCATGAAATTAGGTTTACCGCCATCGAAAGAAAAGCCACATTCTTTCAATTTAATTTCAAAAGAACGTGGCTGCAGTCTAGACGCAGGTGAAGTTTTTTCAAAAAAAGGCTACTTTTTTCGAAAAAAAACCCTGAGTCTGGACACAGCCCTAGTGAAGTGCGGGATATGTCCAAGATGTATAATCGGAAAGTGAGAAAGGTGTTCAAAATTACAATTGGAAGTGGGTACATTAAGTTGTATAAAATTCCATTAAGGTTCTTTTATATACATACAGAACAAGAAGCCACTGATTCTGACTGCAGTAGATCAGAAGTTTGAGGGTCTTTATGTAGTCCTGAATAAACAAAAACAAAAGTATTGAGTTTAATTTTAATCATACTCAGATAATTAATAAAGAAAACATTAAAAGTATCTAAATGGAAAAAGCTACTTGAAGATAAATTGTAAAAAAAAAAGTTGTTTAATATGCACGAGAGCTAAAATAAGGCTCATTAATTGATATCTGTTCACTCTCTCAGGAGTTAAAATGGCTAGATTTTGTGAAAAATGGCTGAGATACATTTTAAACAACAAAAACAACACATTTGACAAATGATATATTTTTCCAGTAAAAGTTTTGTTTTCAAAAATGAGAAAACAGGAAACAAATATACGGATCTCACTATTATTGACAACCCAGATTAGCCTATAATGTAAACAAAAAGTGTTGTGGAGTATGTCAAGCTCCTTTGCACTTTCATAATACAAAATTTGCAATTAATTTGTTTAACATGATACAAAACCAATACCAGTTACATTTTTCAAAACTTTTTTCTCTGCGTCAATTCAGATTTGAGGTTTATTTTACAATTGATTTTTCACGGAACAATACATTTATAATTTAACCTGCTTTTCCAGCAACATAAAAGGCTTTACAGATGAAAAAGCTCCCTTATTTGAGTCTACTTTGAAAAAAATTCTAAATAGACTGATGATACTTTTCAATGTATAGCATTATTTTCTATCAGTAAAGTATTATATTGAACAGAAATCTCAAGAATACATTTGAGATTATTAAATATAAGCAAGCTACCATGCTATGAAATATATGCTGAAAATTATATATTCAGTGGGTAAACAGGACAATAAGTGCTCTTATTGTTACCATGAATAATATAATTTGTCTTGGATATGGAAAGGAAGTGTTTAAAGAACAATTGAGCTAAAAGAGCAGAGTGCATTTTAAGTGTCTCTTGGGCAATAATTAATTCACAAAAGATGTGTCATCATTGTTACAGTATGAATTAAATGAATACATTTTTGTCATTTGCTTGTACCATGTCTTTTAATTTACAAGTATCAGAAAGCTACAGCATGACAAGGTTTTAGAGAAAACAAATGTGTTTGTATAAAAACAGATTGAAACAAACTAAAGTTATGATTTATGAATGAAGACAGAGATTTCTTTAAGGATCCCTTGAAAATATGGGAAGAATCATCTCTCTCTTCCTAAAGCTGAGGCTTCCTGTGATGGGGTGGATTAGGTGCTGAAGCACCATACTGTAGACTTATGGCTATGCCACACCCCACCCCAGGAAAAGAGCAATAGACAAATCCTCCATGCTCCCTGAAGTGGCAGTGTGAAACACAACCAGTCAGGGCCTAGCAAGCCCATATAAAGAAAGCTGCTGTGCCAAATCCCAGCATTTCTTTTTTGAAGTTTAAGGAGTAAAGATTGTGACTGAGAGAGCAGCAGTACCATGGACAGATCACAGTTTATAGACCAGACTGAGGCTCAGGATCAACTTCTGAAGATTGCATCTTGGTTGGTGGGAAGAGGTGCAGAACCCTGGATAGGGTACTGCTAGGACTTTATTGGGATTTAGCCCTGAGGTAAGGGCAAGGAAGGTGTGGGGCCATGGAGAAGAGGCCCAGGGAGTGAGAACATCTGTAAAACTTCAATAAACAGCACACAGCAGACAACTGCTATTGACAGGGTAACTAGGCCAGGACCCAGAGTAGTGGGTGGGCCCGAGTCCCTTGCTCTCAGTAGCTACTGGGTGGAGGGAATAAGCCTAGTCCTATGTCTACCCTGAGGAGGGATCTCTGACACCATCCTATGCCAGAGCTGTAAGAAGTAGCAAGAGTATGCAGGCATGCCTCCCTGGCCAAAAGGGGATGCTCATGAGAAAAGGGAGAATCAGTTATGCTCCTTTTTTGGAAAGGAAAAGTTGAAAAACCCAAATGATTCAATTGGGGACATATAGACAGTAAGAAAATATTTGCTTTAGGAAGACTTTGTGGCAAAGGTTATTTCTACACTACTCACCCCTTTTGACACTATGTAAGGAATGTGTTTGCATTTCAGTGAAAAGAAAGATGCATCTGCTCTGCTGCACATAGCTATGCATGTTAGCGTAAAGCTCTGGCACAGAAGATCTAGTGTGGCTTTATCAGTGTAGCAAGGAAAGGCTCTGTCAGGAGGCAGAGAGTAGGGAAAGTCTGAACTTTTACCTACTGCATCTTCCTTGCCAGGACCTTTACAGCTGCCGGAGTCTCTTTCTCTGTAGTAGGGAATTGCTCTGGCAGCAGGCAGATGAGAGAGCCTTTCTTCATTACCTGGACCTTCCCTATTTCCAGAAGTCTTTAACTGCCGTAGGAAAAGACCCTAACAGCAATGAGCCTTTTCCTGCAGTCTCCCCACTGCCAGATGCTCTCCTTGGTGCCGGAATATTTGCCTGCAGTGGGGAATGTAGCAGGACACCACATAACTAAAAATAGCAGTATAAACACGAAGGCAATGGTGTCTTGCGAAAGTAGAGAAAATGCAGAGTATGTGCTTGTTAAATTCACACCCTCCAAGTTCATCTATATAGTAGATTTGCATAAGTACATGGATACATACTCCATATGTTGGCTAAAGAAGCATACTGTGTAGATGGTACCCCACTGTATCAAGTGGCTGATGATTGTGATTGCCTGTTTCAAGGCAGACTGTTCAAAATAGGGAAGACACAAGAACCTACTGGTGTGTTCTATGATTAGATTTCACGTCGAAAAAAAAGCACCGTAGAGACTAACAAATATGTATATATATGTGTGTGGATTTTGGGCAAAATCCATGAAAGTTCATGATACTCTCTCTCTCTTTCTCTCTCTCTCTCTCTCTCTCTATATATATATATATATATATATATTTCTGAAACTTTGTTTGTATGTTAGTTTGTTTGTTTATCCCGAAAGATCTCAGAAACAGTAAGAGCTAGAAACACCAAATTTTGCACAGATACTACTGATTTCCTAACTTCAATAATTGGATTGGTTAGATCTCGAAATCAGTTACCCCCAGGGCCCCAATTGGATCCACCGATAATTAGCTTTTAGTAGCTCCTGATCATAGGCATTTGCTGGAATCTTCTGTTAAGCATGTCACATAAACTGCAACTACGAGATCCTAAAGGATAAAGCATGTGGGCACCTGCAGCACCATCAAGGGAAATCCCATAGGGGAGAGGCTGCAGTGAGGCAGAGAATCAGCAACATCCTCTATAGTAGGGCACCAGCAGGTCTCCAGGACAGACCCAAATGTGGCTGATGCTGGGTGGGGTCTAGCCTTGCTAATTGTGGCTGGGAGAAGCCTCCAGCTATCACAGCCTCTCAACAACTTCATGCATCCAGGCTCTGACTGAACCCCTTCTGGAAATTAAAATTGTTTCCCTCCCCCCACGCCCAAAGGAGCCATCCCCCCACTCTCCCTCCTTTGGGCTGCATGCATTTTCCTGGCAGGGCTGTGTGCGTTATCAACAAATGCCATGAGCATTATGCACTTTGCAGGATTCAGCTCACAGTACAAAGAGGAGGTAGGTAGGAGGACAAAGTTTTGAGCACCGTGGAGCCTGAAGAGGACACAGTACACTCAGAACAGCCTATTCTCATTAGAACTGGTACGTTCAGGTGCTGCATGTTCTGATCATCTAAATATTACTCATTGCACTTGGTCTGAAGGTCTTTTGCTTCACCTGATCAATGCAAACAGTCCAGCTGCTGCTAGGAAGTCCATTCAGATTGCCCCATTGAGTGTACACTGAAGGCACTTGGGGAGTGGCTACTTGGGGAGCAGTGATTTTCTGCTGCTGCAGAGTCCAGGAGACATCCCCTCCATTTCTCAGTGCTTCTGGCAAGGAGGCTGCAGGCATTGGTTTTCATAGACTCTTTAATGGAAGATGGGCCTTCCTGTTTTGTGGGGATTGAGAAAAGAGACCCTATGGGATTTGTCATTTTGTAAGCACATCACTAGCTATGTTTATTTCTTAAAATACTATTTCAGAGAAAAGTATTTCTAATAAAATATGCTATGTTAATGTCATTGACTTAGTTCATTCATCACACCTTTTACTAAATTTTGCCGGGGCGACGCCGGGTATTTCCGCTAGTATAGTATATAGTATAGTATAGTATATATATATATAGGGATTACCTGGGGAGTCTGGCATGAGTTTACTGGGCTAAACAGATCTCTTTTAGTGGTAATGATGCTTGAGATGGAAACAACCCAAACTAGTCAAAAGTCCAGAGTTCACACAATTAACATCAAGGGTATATCTCCACTGCATAGCTTATTTCAAAATAGCACATCTATACTACAGAGAAGCCTCAAAATTAGTCTGAGGCAGCCTTCCATAATGTGAATGTGCTATCTCAATTTAGAGCCCCAAAAGGCACTGGGGAATAGGAATAAGGGACACTGGGAAAGTCAAGAATAAGGGACCTTCCGGAAAAGGCTTTATTTTCCGAAAGATCCCATCTAGACTGGCGCTTTTCTCCGGCAAAGCCCCGAGCCAGAAAAAAGCGGCAGCCATGTTCATGCAAATGCTGTGGGGGGTATTTAAATTCCCCGCGGCATTTGCAATTCCGACTTGTCTCATTAGCATCCCTTTTCCGGAAAAGGGTGCCAATGTAGAAACAGCCTGTGAATGTAGTTTCTCAAAGCCTCCCTGATGTTAATGGCAGCCCTGTGGAGTCCCCTCACAGTCCTTGTGTCTGGCTGCTCAAAATGAGCACCAAAGCACTGTGTCTTAGTGCTCCACCAATGAACAAATATTTCACCTTTAATTTTACACAGATTATGGAAACAACAGCACACAGCTATAACCACGGGGATATGATTAATTTAAAATAATGGAGATTGCCTATCTCCTAGAACTGGAAGGGACCTTGAAAGGTCATCAAGTCCAGTCCCCTGCCTTCACAGCAGAACCAAGTACCATCCCTAATGAATTTTTGCCTGAAAACCCTAAATAGCCTCCACAAGGATTGAACTCATAGCCCTGGGTTTAGTAGGCCAATGCTCCAACCACTGAGCTATCCCTCCCCCAGATCTGCCAGAAGATCTAGCCTGACACTAAGACTTCTTCATCTCCCTCAGTCTACCAAAGACACATTCCACTACCATGAAGCATTGGCTCGGCCTGTTGTTGAACCATTCCTTACAAGTGCCCTGGGTAAGGTTTCATGAGGAGAGCTGTAAAAGGTAAGCTGGGTCCTGTAGGATCACCATGGGCATTTCCACATTCCCCACTGTAAATCTGTGATCTGGATAGAAAATCCAAGCCTGCAGCTTTCTTACTAGCACCTTTCCAAACTACCCCACATTTATGTCTATGAAACACCCATAGTGATCCACAAATGCCTGAAGCACCATTGAGAAGTACCTCTTCTGGCTGATGTAGTCTGTGGTATGGTGGATTGGCACAACAATTGAACTATGTGTGCCATCTCTGGCCCCACCACAGTTAGGAAAGCCCATCTCTGCAAAACCAGCCTCTATGTCACACTTCCCAGAGTTACTACTGCACAAAATGTGATTTATTTCCCTGCATGCTTTCCCCACCCAACAGTAGACTTCTCTACTTCAGACTGATTTGCAACTGAACAATAGCAATTTGGGGTTGTCAGCTTTTACCACACAGCAATTATCACATGCTTCTCTACTGAGAGAGTAGCTCTCATTTGGGTGTCCTTGCACTGCAGTTCAGGAGCCAGCTGCTAAACACTCAACTTCAAGAAGAGACAAGGAGTCCTGTTGCACCTTATAGACTAACAGATGTATTGGAGCATAAGCTTTCGTGGGCAAAGACCCACTTTGTCAGATGCACGTAATGGAAATTTCCAGAGGCAGGTATAAATAAGCAGGCTAGAATCAGGCTAGAGATAAATAGGTAAATTCAATCAGGATGAGGGCCACTTCTAGCAGCTGATCTGGAGGTGTGCTGAAGCAGTTTCTCCTCTCTTGGTGTTCACACCTCCAGATCAGCTGCTAGAAATGGGCCTCATTCTCTCTGATTAAATTTACCTTGTTATCTCTAGTCTGATTCTTGCCTGCTTATTTATACCTGCCTCTGGAAATTTCCATTACATGCATCTGACAAAGTGGGTCTTTGCCCACGAAAGCTTATGCTCCAATACATCTGTTAGTCTATAAGGTGCAACAGAGGCTAGCCGAGGGCTGTGCTTAAAGGGACCCGACCCCCACCCCGGACAGACAGTTCTCAGGGTTCCCCGCTTGCAAAGCAGTCCTGGCTTGGATTGCCCTGAGTACCCACACTGGGCACATCACAGCACTCGGCCATCAGACCGGCTGCACTTGCTGCAGGCTGCCATCTGGGAAGAGGGAGCAATTGGGGGGCTGCAGGAGAGCTTCCACCCCCAGAAGCCTGCAGAGCCAGCCCAGTCCTCCCCATTGGGGGCTTGTACCCTATTCCTACCTCACCTCCTTCCACTTACCCCTCCCTAGTCCCCCTTCCTGATGTACTAAATAAAGAAAACGTGTGGTCAAAAATAGAATCTCTCTTTATTGAACAAAACTCGGGGAGACTGGAAAAAGGAGGTGGGAGAGGGGAAGAGAGAGGGTGGGAGAGAGGAGGGCAACTAAAATGATCAGAGGTTTGGAAGAGGTCCCATATAAAGAGAGGCTAAAGAGACTGGGACTTTTCAGTTTAGAAAAGAGGAGACTGAGGGGGGATAGGATAGAGGTCGATAAAAGCATGAGTGGGGTGGAGAGGGTGCATGCAGAAAAGTTCTTCATTAGTTCCCATAATAGAAGGACTAGATGACACCAAAGGAAAGGAATGGGTAGCAGGCTTCAAACTAGTAACAGAAAGTTGTTCTTCACAAAGCAAAGAGTCAACCTGTGGAACTCCTTGCTGCAGGAGGCTGTGAAGGCTAGAACTAGAACAGAGTTTAAAGAGAAGTGAGATAAAGTGATGGAGGCTGGGTCCATGGAGTGGTATTAGCCAGGTGGTAGGAGTGGTGTCCCTGCCCAAAGTTTGTGGAAGGCTGGAGAGGGATGGCACAAGACAAATGGCTTGATCACTGTCTTCGGTCCATCCCCTCCAGGGTCCCTAGGGTTGGCCGCTGTCGGCAGACAGGCTACTGGGCTAGATGGACCTTTGGTCTGACCCAGTATGGCCATTGTAAGCTCAGGGCTCAGGGTCGGGGGTCTCAGTGGACCACCTTGATTTTCATGCACACCTGCTCCTGGGTGGCCAGGCTGGCAGCTCTCCTGCCCTAGATGGCCACTTTCCTGTGCCTAGTGTGGCGGTTGTGGACGAGATCCACGATGTCCACACTAGACCAGGCGGGTGCCCGCCTCTTGCGGTCTCGGGCAAGCTCCCAGGAGCCGCCAGCCTGGTCCCGGGAAGAGGGGGAGGGCTGGGGGGCATCGGGTGGCTGGCTCGAGCTGTGCCAGGTGCAGGGTCTGCTAGCTGGGTGCTGGCAGGCTTGTACCTGGCACTGGCATCGTAGCCAGCCCGTGCCCCTTTAAGGGGTCCGGGGCCGGGAGGGGGGCAGACGAGTTTCCCTGGTGTTGGCCAGAGTGGCCACCAGGGCAAGCTGGGGTGGGCTAGCCTCCCACTAGTTCGAATTAAGGGTCTACACACCCCTTAATTCAAACTAGTAAGTTCGAACTAGGCTTAGTCCTCGTACAATGAGGTTTGCCTAGTTCGAACTAAGCGCTCCGCTAGTTCGAATTAAGTTCGAACTAGCGGAGCGCTAGTGTAGCGCCAATCAAAGTTAATTCGAACTAACGTCCATTAGTTCGAATTAACTTTGTAGTGTAGACATACCCTTTGATAGTTAACTTCAAGAAGATTGCTTTACACATGTGAAAGTTCTGTAGCCACTCATGTTCATCCCACACCTGCATGACAATGTAATCCCATCACTCAGTGCTGGTTTCCCTCACCAAAAAGAGACAAGTCTACACTGCACAGGTGCTCTGTGACAGCCAAATGCAATGCCAGGTAGCTCCTGCCCATGTCACTCAAAGTGTTATCCACCAGTGACACTTTTTCCTCTCTCAGTAATTTCAACAATAACTCTGCTGCCATGCGCAATGTCCTCACAACACTGAACCGAGCATAGGAGAGAAGTGTGATGCTGTCTCACAGTAGATGCTAAAGTGAACAGCAAATAGTGGCAGTTTCACTAATGGTGCAAAAGGGAGAGGGAAGCACCTGGAGGGCAGGGAAGCAAAGAGGTACCTGAGGGGATGTTTTTCATGTTCCCAAAATGTGCTGTGCTTCACAGTGCCTAATGGAGGAAGTGATAGAGATGCAGCCATGTTAGTCTGGTCTAGCTAAAACAAAACTTTTAAGTGCTATGTAGTTCTGTCTTTTCTTTTAACAGAGGACTGTGTCACTAGGCACTGTGGTATGCCTTGCTCAGTCTGTGGACAGAGGAGCTAAAAATGGGGTCATGATCTATTGATAAAGAGCGCCAGTGTCAACATGTTTTGATGATTCTCTTTTTTGACAGCTTCTACATGTTCACATTAATTTCATTGCCAAAGCTATGCAGTGTAGACATTCCCTTTGTTTTATTTCCTTCACTCTGCTTCCAAGTCTACAGGATGAACTTCCTTGCAAGTGGCATTTTTGAGGTGTGATGGGCCGCTAACCAATCATTTGTATTACAATTATCCTTGATGGGCCATATGATTTTGATAGTCCTTCTGGAGGGAAAGAGGGGGAGGGATAATTCCCATGCCTATATACACTAGTTAAGAGCAAATATTTTCAGAGTGATAAACATGCATATTTTTATATCATGGAAAACAGATGTGATGTTGACAGATCAGTTGCTATCTCATACCAGAGCCCCAGGGCAATTCTATTGTGGATTTCTATAGATCACAGTGACTGTTAAATGTATAAGAATGTATTTGTTATTTAAAATTCAGGGAAACTGAGATATTATTGTCATTGTTTTCAGGTATCTGTATTCTGTTATAGCAAACATTTATCCTGTTGATATCCCTTCAACTAAATAACCCATAATATAAAAAAATAAGAGTTGTAGAATTAAATGAAAAACTCTAACAGAAAAGAGCCAGTTTCAAAGTACATGGTCATTGTGTGTGAAGAGTAGAGGTCAAAGACTCCAAATGCATTCCTCACTCTGCATTCGAACTACGTAGCCATTCCGAACTATCTAGAACGAGGAGTACAGATGGTTCGGAATGGCTACGTAGTTCGAACTATCTAGCTCGTGCCGCGTGTAGCCGCGCGGCACGGGGTTCGCACTAGCCGGCTTTTAAAAATGGCGGCGCCATCTTTATGCTAATGAAGCCCGGGAAATTCAAATCCCGGGCTTCATTAGCAAGTTCGGTATGCATACATTACCCCGCTAGTTCGAACTAGCGGGGTAGTGTAGACATACCCTTAGTGAGACAGAGGGGCTACTGAAGCCATGATGATACTTTTACCCAATCACTTTTCAGAATGGAGATTACATTTTAATTGTAATGGTATTCCTTCCTCTATAATTTTGTCCAGTCTTGTCACGATTTTCATATGAAATAGCTGCCTCACAGAAATGCCACAGATCTCATTCAGCCTACCTTCTAGACAGGTAGCATGCTCCAGTGGTCAGACTACTGAATTAGGACTCCGAAGCCCTAGGTTCCTTTTTTCAGTTACTCTGGATACGTTCTGTGCGATATTGGTTAAGTTTTCAATTGTACAATGTAGAATTCATAGTTGTTTACTTCTCAGGAGCATTGTGAGAATCAAAACATAATAGAGAGGCACTACTCTCACAAGAGGAGGTATTCTTTCATAGAAAGAGATTTAAGTTGAGGAGATACCATTTCCACCACCAATGAAGAATGTATGCTGGTGGAGTCCTGAAACACACACTACTTGTTCTTGTAGAGTCAAAAACTGCAGTTGTTATTTGCACAAAGGGCACTTTGTATAATTTTCCAATTTCTTATCATACATAGTGCCAGATATTTAGCTCCTGTAAACTGATGTAGCTTCATGCACTTCAGTGGAGCTATGATGATCTATTTTAGCTGAGGATAGGATCCATACTTTAGCATAATTCTCAGTTCATTTTTCCTTTCAAACTACCATTCTAGTTCTTCCTTATTGCTTGCTGAGTAGAATTCATTATTTTACCTCATGTGAAATATCACTCTAATTTCTGCAACTATGTTTCCCCTTGTATTGGGCCTGCTGACTGCTTTTATTTGCTGTTATTTTAAGGCATTCATTAACTTCTGTTTTGGAGTTGTTGGTTTCAATTACATAACAAATTTTCACTGCCTAACTCCACTGTTTTATTATAATGTTGCAAACCTATTTAGCATTCCTTCTGTTTGACATATTAAACAGCAGAAAATACCTTCGCTGCTTGAAACTCACGTTTAAGGTTCCTACTAAACAAACAAACAAATTATAATCAGGCACTTCCCTCTACTCATAAAATGATAAAACTGCATTTAAAGTAAATTAACTGCATTGAGCACAAGTTCTTGCTTTGGTAGTAATTTTGGGCTTCTTCTCAAATCTTTTCTAGCTTGTGTTTTGTTTGCAGTTTCTTCCTCAGCCTCCCTTGTCACTCCCTGACATTGTTTGTCTCACAGACGTAAAATGCAGTACATGCAGATGAATGACAGAGACACAGGGATGGATTTACCCAGCAGGCCACAACTTTAATAATTTAACAAAGGAGAGGTCATTTGTCACATCCTGTACTCCAGACATTAGACTGGTAGCGTGCATGGTTTCAGGGCTCCTGCTGTATACACAATAACTTCAGCCTTCCCTATACTTAGAACTCAGCTCATTGAGGACCCAGGGGGACCTCAGTCTGTGAAGAATTCAGGTCTCCACATTTAATCTGAAGTGCGACTGAACAAAGCTTCAAGGAAGGTTAAAAACTTTCTGGGTGCCTGGCAATTTAGACCAAAAGGAAGGAAAGTTCTTCCTGATCCAGTGGGAGCTGTGCAGACAGTACTCAGGGCAGAGGCAGCAGGAAGAGCTGTCTTGCCAGCCCTCTTCCTTGGAGGTGAGGGAAGGATATGTTGCCACTTCCAGTGAGCCTTGGGAGGTAAATACCTCCTAGAGTTTCAGGCAGTTAGTCTGAACAATAAAACAGAGTTAGTCTGTACAATAAAAAACAACAAATAGTCTGGTAGCACTATATAGACTATCAAAACATGTAGATGGTATCATGAGCTTTCATGGGCACTGCCCACTTTTTGCAGATGACCAGTTATCTGAAGAATTGGGCTGTGCCCACGAAAGCTCATGATACCATCTACATGTTTTTTAGTCTATAAAGTGCTATAAGATCATTTGTTGTTGTTACCTCCTAGATTGCTCATCTGCTCACTTGCCCCAATACCTAGCACTGATCTCCTCCTACACACAAACTCTTACTGCTGCTGCTGGGGAAGGGAAGCACAGTGGCCAGAGATTGCCTCAGCAGCAATGGGAGTGGCTGGCCTGGGGAGTGACTGAATTGCACAGGCAACCCTGAGCCAGGATCACCAGAAGTCACAGAGGTCCTAGAAAATTACAGAATCTGAGACTTCTGTGAATTCTGTGAAAAACTTGCAGCCTTCCTTACAGTGTCTTGGCACAGGACATAAGCTGGCAGGATGACTACTCTCCTGTCAGCTTTTCCTTTTATCTTACGGTATGTCTACACAGCAAAGTTATTTCAAAATAACAGCCATTATTTCAAAATAACTTTACTAGCATCTACACAAGCCAACCGCTATTTCAAAATTAAATCAAAATAGCAGAGTGCTTATTTCAAAATTGGTAAACCTCATTCCATGAGGAATAACGCCAATTTCAAAATTTCTATTTTGAAATAAGTGCTGTGTAGACACACATATCAATATAGGGGGCCTCCACTGGTGGCCACTCTGGCTTCAACCAAGAACACTCCTCTCCACACACCCCCCGCCAGGATCCCTTAAAGAGGTAGGCTCTGGCCACAGTGCCTGCGCCAGCTCTAAGCCTGCCAGTACAGAGCCAGCAGTCACTGCCCCGACCCAGTGGCCCCAAAACATGAGCCAGAAAGCCACTGGCAGCCAGCCCTCCACCGCTCCCCAAGAGCAGTCTGCCAGCTCCCAGGAGCCTGCCGGGACCCAGAGAAGACAGGCGCCTTCCTGGTCCATGATCTCCGCACTAGATAGGGAATGTGGCCATCTGTGGCAGGATAGCTGACAGCCTGGCCACCAACGTCCACATGTGAACCCAGGAGCAGGTTTGCATGAAAATCAAGTTGGTCCGGCCAGACCCCCAACCCTGAGCCATGAGCTTCCCCTCCCCCTTCTTCCCCTTGCTTCCCCCTTCCAGCTCCCTCCTCCCAGGTTTCCCCCTCCCCTTTCTCACCCTCTCTTCTCCCCTCTCCCACCTCCTTTCCCCAATCTCACCAGAGTTTCATTCCCCCCCACCTCAGTTTTGTTAAATAAAGAGAGTTTGTGTTCATGAAAATAATTTTATTTGACATCAGGAAGGGGGGTTAGAGAGGGGTAAGTGGAAGGACGTGAGGGAGGAATGAGGCACAAGCCCCCAGTGGTGCAGACCAGGGAGACTCTTAGAGCTCCTCAGGGTGGAAGCTTTCCCGCAGGGCCTCCTGGATACTGACAGCCCCTGTATGGACCTCCCAGATGGCAGCCTGCAGAAAGTGCAGCCAGGCTCACAGCAACACGTCCAAGAGAAGCACCAGAGTGCCCATGTTGCAGCTCCGGCTCCATGTTGCAGAGTGCTGTGGTGTCCCGAGTGAGGGCAACCAGAGCACACAGAGACAAAATGCTTTGCTGTTCCTCATTGAGGTAAGCAAGCAAGCAGGGAAAGCTGAGAACTGGCTGTCCGGAGGGGTGGGGGTCCCTTTAAGCACAGGCCTCGGATAGCCTCAGGCAGCAGCCACACAAAGTAACTCCTGACTTGATGGACCTGTTTCCGGACAGCCTTAAATGCGATTCAGCATCCACTCAGTGTGGACTCTCTATTTCGAAATAGCCAAATGCTATTTCGAAATGCATGTTGTGTGTAGACGCGTTATTTCAAAATATCTGATTTCGAAATAACTATTTCAAAATTAAATATTTTAAAATAACGCTGTAGTGTAGACATACCCCCACTTTCAAATCAATATCAACACTTACATTGAGTTTTCATCTAATGTCCAGGGTGGCCAATTCAACCTGAGTTTTAACAGTCAAGGAAAATCAAGGCACTTTTGATCTGCTGTATCATAACTAGTAACAAAGGTTTTGTGGGACAAATTATGCTCTCATATACCCATTTGCAACCCCATTGCCTTTGAATTATGCCCTCGATTACATCTTTGCAATTCCAAACTAATTTTACCTATAGAATATTCTGAAAACAACAGGATTTCATGAATATAAGATTGTGTCCATACAGTAAGATTATTTCGGAATAACGGCTGTAATTCTGAAATAACTATGCAAGCCTCTACACAGCTATAGTGTTATTTCAAAATAATTTTGAAATAATTTCAAAATAATTTTGAAATAATGGGAGGCTTATTCCAACTTCTGTAACCTCATTCTATGAAGAATACCACATATTTCGAAACAGTTATTTTGGAATAAGGGCTGTGAAGATGCTCCACTGCTGCTATTTAAAAATAGCCCCTCACTAGGGCCATTCTAAGTTATTCCTCCTGGGGCTCTAAATTGAGATAGCACTTCTACATTAGAGAAGCCTGCCTCAGACTAATTTTGAGACTTTCCTGCAGCGTAAATATTCTATTTTGAAATAAGCTATTTCAGAATAACTATTACGGAATAGCTTATTCCAAAAATATGTGCATTGTAGGCATAGCCTAACTGAGAACATAATTTGACTAAAGTAGAAGTCTCAAACTTCCAGCCCATGGGCCACTAACTACATCTACACTGCAATGCTATTTTGGGATACCAGAGTAATCCCGAAATAACTATCCCACTTCTTCACAGCAAACCCGTTATTTCAAGCTTGCTATTCTGATGTCCCTGTGAACCGCATTCTACAAGGAATAAGGGATGTTTCAGAATAGTGCTTTATTTTGAAATTTGGCGCTGTGTAGACAGTGCCAAATGACAAAATATGCTATTTTGAATTAAGATATGCAATTTGTGTAGCTCAACTCACATATCTTATTTTGAGTTACAGTGCTGTGTAGATACACCCCTAGAGGTAAGAGCTTATCCACAACCTGGCCCAGTTTTTTCATACTAATATGTAGTTTGGGTTTTGAATAAGTGCATGTCTTTTGTAAGGCAAAATCTTTCTGAGGTGAACTTGCTTAATAATATTTTTTTTAATTATAAACAATTCTAATGCAAAGATTTGCATGATAAAGAAATATTCATGAATACAACTATGCCTTATCTCAGGGGTGGGAAAATAACATCTTGTGGGCCGGATCTGGTCCCCAGAGTTAGCTCCTGGCAGGCCCCTACCTCTATATTTACCTGCATGGATGCAGTTACCAGTGATTGCCCCACCCACTGGCTATGGATCACCATTCCCAGCCAATGGGAGCTGCAGGAAGTGTTGTCCTAGTCTGTGCCACTTCCTGTGCCACGATCACTGGTACTTGTGGCTATACAGGTAAATAAAGTGGTGGTGACCCACCAATGGCTGACCATGGCAAACTGCTGCTATGTTGTTGCCCACCCCTGCCTTATATTCAGTTTAGGCTTCCAGTATTGTGTGTCTAGTCCAGAGTACACAGGAGTCAGTTCAAATATTTCCATTGACTTCATAGAATCATAGAATAATAGGACTGGAAGGGACCTCGAGAGGTCATCGAGTCCAGCCCCCCGCCCTCAAGGCAGGATCAAGCTCCGTCTACACCATCCCTGACAGATGTCTATCTAACCTGTTCTTAAATATCTCCAGAGAGGGAGATTCCACCACCTCCCTTGGCAATTTATTCCAATATTTGACCACCCTGACAGTTAGGAATTTTTCCTAATGTCCAATCTAAACCTCCCATGCTGCACTTTAAGCCCATTACTCCTTGTCCTGTCCTCAGAAACCAAGAGGAACAAATTTTCTCCTTCCTCCTTGTGACACCCTTTTAGATATTTGAAAACCGCTATCATGTCCCCCCTTAATCTTCTTTTTTCCAAACTAAACAAGCCCAGTTCATGAAGCCTGGCTTCATAGGGCTTTAGATCAGATTCTGTATTTGCAACATGCCAGAAAATGGAAAATGCTAAATTGTTTTAAATTATGAAGTTTTGTGTTCAGATTATTTTTAGTTTCTGTATTCAGCATTAAGAATAATATATTCAGTAAAAGACGCTTTTTAAGGAGATGCCATTGAATAAGGGCATTGCGGTCAAGGATTCAAGTTGGCTAGAGTTTATTATTGTTATTGTTATTATTATTATTATTATTATTATTATTATTATTATTACAGCAAAATTACTTACTCATCAGGTTATTGGGAGAAATGAGCAGACCACCAGTGTAGCACATCTGTAAAGAAAAAACATGTTATAATTGTTTTTACAAATGTTGTGTTATGACTAATTTCTAGGTACAATAAGATTTATTCTTTCTGCTTTATTAAAAATAAATAGCATAGGGCTGAAGGTGAAACAGGAGGTAAATGGAAAAAATCTGTGACATGCTTTCACAAATTATTCTACTCTTTTAGTATTACAGAAGCATGTGCATGATGGAAAATGCAATTGGTAGGTAATCTGATCTTAGTATATATATTTAAAATAGCACTATGTCATTTTTATGAATTTTCTTTCAGCTTGAACTCTCCTTTGCAACTATATGATAAAGAAATCTGGCCACTTCTGGAAGACTCCCTAAACCATACCTAAAATTTTTAGCTCCTACTTCCTGTCAAACAGGATCCTAGCTACCCCTGATGGGGGAACAATCAGCCAGTGGGACCTCCTTCTACGGAAATAGAGGGAAACATTTTTTAAAGAGTCAAAACAACAATATACCAACAATACTTTATTCATCCTACTTTCTCTCCAAACTTAAAATAAACAAACAAACAAACAAACAAACAAACCTCCAAAACCCATAGTTGTTCTACTGACCATAAGACCATAGAATTCAAATAGTATCACTAGAGAATGGAACTATACTTTAATAAATATAGTGGCAATTGTAGTTTTTGAATGATTACTGATTAATAACTGGGGGGGGTTCAAATTATTAGTAGTGTATTTCTGTAAATAAAAAGTAAATAAGTATCAGATTACATTTTCCACATCATGAATATTATTGACCTTGGAAAATTTGGATTTGAAGTAACATGCTCAGTGACCTCATGTTTTACAAAAATACATATTTTTACCGTTTTTCTATGAATGATATGCAAAAAAAAAGAGTATTGACCTAATGCCCAAGAGAGACTCCCTGATCCTTCAATAGCCTTTGTATCAAACCCTTATTCTCCTGGGCTGCGTCTAGATTGGCATGATTTTCCAAAAATGCTTTTAACAGAAAAGTTTTCCGTTAAAAGCATTTTCGGATCAGAGAGTCTAGATTGGCACGGATGCATTTCCGCAAAAGCACTTTTTGTGGAAAAGCATCCGTGCCAATCTAGACGCACTTTTCTGCAAAAAAGCCCCGATCGCCATTTTCACGATCGGGGCTTTTTTGCGGAAAACAAATCTGAGCTGTCTACACTGGCCCTTTTGTGCAAAAGCTTTGCGCAAAAGGGACTTTTGCCTGAACGAGAGCAGAATAGTATTTCCACAAGAAGCACTGATTTCTTACAGTAGGAAGTCAGTGCTTTTGCGGAAATTCAAGCGGCCAGTGTAGACAGCTGGCTGATTTTCCAGAAAAACTGGCCAGTCTAGACACAGCGCTGTTGTTTTTATTTTCCCCTTTCTTCCTTGTTTTCATTTGACATTTAGAATGTAATCTTTGGGAATGCCTACATGTTCTTTGTATGTTCCTGTAAAACAACAAACACATCTTTGGTTGTTGTAAAATTAATCATAAATAGTATCTCCCATGGACTTCAATGGGAATTATTCATACCTTTGGATAGGAAATAGTTGAGTTCAGGAAGGATATCAGGTTATGGAATTATATTAAAGGAAAGCCAGAAAAATCTCTTAGGAGACTCTTAGACTGTTTATATTATTTAGAAATGTTTACTATGTCAAATATATTGATTAAAGTATCCTAAGCAACCACTGCCTCGTTTGCAAGTACCTCAAAGACCATGGCAAAATGCATTGAGTGACCTCTTTTACTTTGAAAGCAGAGGTGATTTCCTCATCTTGCATAGTCTTACTATTTTTTTTCTTTTGAAACAATCATTAATTCATGATTGATAGACCAGTGATGATAAATTAGGAAGGAGCCCCATCTTTTTGCCTGTAGTATTCTGTGCAGTATATCCTTTAGTGGAATTGTAGTTCTGGATTTCCACAAGATTTTTATATTAACTATCTAACAGTGCAAAATCATAATCATGTATAATCCTAAGTCACATTCTATCCTACTCTTAGCTCGGGAAAAAGCCCCAGAAAAGCATTATTTCAAGTTGTCTAGTCTAGACACACAAGTGAAAGTTTTCACAAAGATGTACCATTGTACCTTTTTTATTTAAGCCTCCTTACCTACTCCCTGATTTGAGTCATTGTTCTGAAGAACAGAAGCAATTTGAGTACCATCTTGTAAATATATCATCATCACAGTCCATTTTGTAAAGCATCAATTATCAGTTCAATGACTTTGTTTTAATCAAAGTGGGGTTTTATTAAAGGGTAAGGTTCAAATGTTCTCTGCTGTGTTTAACTGTCTCATCCCGCATACACTTTCAGTTTTGGAATTGTGCTGAAAACAAAATAGCTACTGTTACAATATCTGTAACAAGAGCTTGCAGAACATAGTTATTCCTAGAATATACTTAATGGAGACATTTTCTTTTATTTATGATATCATCTGCTTTCATGTTATAATTGAAGATCTTTTTTTTTTTTTGAGGTATTTAGCAAATAGTTCTAATGTCACTACAAGGGATTTACCCTTAATTATATTTCAAATTCTTTCTTTCTACCTTAGTCATATACTTTCATGATCTAATATGGTCTTCTTAAGTTTTAATAGAGCCTCATAATTCATCACTAAGCATGATAGCACCAACACACGCACCCCAAAAAACCCAAACAAACAAAAACAATAGTCTTGCAGCACCTTAGAGCCTAACAAAAAAAAAAAATAGATAGCATCATGAGCTTTAGTGGGCGCAACCCACTTCTTCAGATGAATGGAGTTTAAAGAAATTCATCCGAAGAAGTGGGTTGTGCCCATGAAAGCTCATAATACCATCTACATTTTTGGTTAGTCTCTGAGGTGCTGCAAGACTATTGTTTTTTCCAGTTACAGACTAACTCGGCTACCCCTCTGAAACGCATGATAGCACCAGTTGTTCCTTCTAATATCTTTGCTAGATTCCCATGGGATATTTGGGGATATATCTGATGCAGCTTCCCTGGGATGTTTGTTTATGCAATTCTGGAATCCTTTTTCCAGTTGATGCACCAAATTTAACTGGGCAGTCTCCATTCAGTTACAAAGTGACTTTATTTTCACACATACAAACACACACACACACACACACACTTCCCATTCTCCTTCCTTCTGTGACCAAACAGGTATTAATAAGTGGGACTTTAAAGTGATTTGTTATCATTTTTGATAGATGATTGCATTATTTCACATAGCACAGACTGCATTAAACAAACAACACTGAACTAGTCCCCTGAATGAGTGAGAAGTGGCTGAAAAATGAAAGACAGAGCACTAGAGTCAATACTTCATGTTCTTATCTTTTTCTTCCAAAACCTTTATATTTTTCTAAAAAAAACCCAGCCTGCCAAAATTGGAAGAGAGTAATGTAAGGATATATGCTTGGACTTTATTACTCGTTTTCAAAATCTGGGGATGTGCTGGATCCCCTTTGGCTATCTTGTGATCATATTGCAGCAGTGTCCAGGATCTTTTTTTTTTTATCATCTGTGCCTGACTAGAAGATGGTAGCTGTTTCTTTGGATAGAGCCTTTGCTACCTTTGTCACCTCAAGACAGTTGTAACTCAGAGGATTTACATTTTAAATCAGTCTAGTTAGCTATGCCAGAGTGGGTCAGAATCTTTTCCAGTGTTGAAAGTCCCTCAAAGTGATTTCTTTAGAGCCAGCTTGCTCTCTTAAATCTGAGGCATCCAGAGCAGCTCTGCTGGTTGCAGCTGTGATGAGGGATGAGGCAGACATTGTAATAAAGTTGAGGTCCACAAGTTATTTAGGGATTTATAGATTTTAAAAAATCTTAAATACAGTTCAGAAAACAACAGGAAAACTATGCAGATTATGGAGCATTAGTCACGTGTTCTGCCACTGAGAAGCACCAGTTAATAAACAGGTTCAGGCATTTTTTACATTTCTGCCCCACTCTGACATAGCCCAGCTCTGTTAATCTTCAAATCATGCTACAAAGAACATCTATCTATGCACAGAGGCTTTGATAGAGATGATCTGGGAGGGAAGGGGATTTTTTTGTTTTGCTGATCATTCAGTTTTATTTCTCCTTTTGGATAGGGCCGCCATAGTTTATGCTTATATAAATTTAAACACAGAAATAAAATGTGTGTATTTAAATCAGTGCATCTGATTTGTGAAATCTGCCAGAATCTGCAGATAACTCAAAGGAGTCACTTGAGAGGTATGGCTGCTCCTGTGCATCTCAGTAAGGAGACAACAATGAAACAATAATAATATTATAAAGTTTGAAACTGTTAACTATTTCACTCTTGATAAGAGCTCATGGGAAAGATAGAGATAATGATAGTGTTCATTTCTGATCCCCATTTAAGTGGCTAGAGCAGTGTGTAATAGTCAGGGCAGGGATCCACACGTTACCTGTGAGAGCAAAGGCCACTTTTAAACTGTGTTCCTTATGGTGATAGAATGTTCTTTTAACAATCCAACACACTTAATGCACTTCCTGAAGCAATGATAATACCTAATACTAAAACTGGACTCTTGACTATAGAAACTAATAGAGTAATTTACAGCCATCATAAAAAATAGGCAGTAGATAATATCCTTTCAGGGCCCATATTACATAATTTATTCCTTTGGGGGTTAACTTTATAATGTTGTTGATTTACATCATACAAAAAAGATATCAATGTGGAACTTCAGGAGAATATGAGCCAACATCTGTATGGCATTTAGCACCTAGATCTCTTAATCAGCCACTAAGAGTTGTAAGCACTCAGCAGGAAGGGATTACATTTTGGTGGGAAGGGAAAAATAAGTATCAGTGTCCTCTACATAATTATAATATTACAAATACAAATGGTTACATTTTGAACTGAATGGAATTTCTTATATATGGTAATAGGGGTTTAAATATATAATAATCAGAAAATGTTGTTTAAAATGTGTTTTAAAGAGGTACACAGTAAAATGGTAAGATCTGAGAGACAGACTACAGTGACATTTTTAAAAAAAGTTATTAATAAAACTTGGCTATTCCTAGTATAAAAGCAACTTTTAACATTACCTCTAAAGGGATCTAGATGGTCAGAGATTAATAATTGGATATGATCCTTTTTACTTCTGGCATAGTTCAAATACGATGACTATATGCAGTATGGGAAATGAATTGGACTCTCATATGATATGCATAAATATTTTAATCTCTTAGGGTATAAATAAAACTAATGCTCCAGCTTGCCATGTTGATGGCTTCTCACTGACAGTCCTTCAATGAGCTATGAAGCACCATTCCTTTTCATAGCTACCATCTGGAATGCAATTCAATATCATTGCCTTGGGCAAATCTAGACATGTTCGATGCAGAATGCAAGAAGAAGTTCATAATTTGATACAGACATATCCCACACGGTCACCACAGCTTCTCCACATTTGTCAGAATGTGACATTCATCCACATGCTACTTTGTATCCATATTGCTGTTTTCGTAGATTTCTTGGTTTCCCTTTAATATTTTGCAGTGTGGAACACTCTGTATCACTATCCTGAGGGGCTGCACTGCTGTGGACTATTCTAGACATTTGGGATTTGTGATTTTACTGCATGCTTCTACACAGCTATTGTATCTCATTAGAGTCTAACATACTACTTTGCAACATCCTAATCTTTTTATGTAGTTTTCCCCCACAAATCATAGTACTGGTTGGATTAATGACAGCCCATCGTCTGAGATGACTAGGTGCTCATCCTTTGTCAGGAATTAAGAGATAAAACGTGCATATCAAACTACAATATCAGCATTCAACAGCCTTAGGACTGGAATACTTTCAATGTAGTTCAAATTAAAAGAATTTCTCTCAGATAGACTGCACATGAAAAACAAACACATAAACACAAACCCCCCTATGTGTGGCTTTATGTCTCAACCTGTGGCAGGAGGCAAGCACAATCCTTCAGCAAGCATGGCTGCTGCTATACCATTGAAAGATTGCAATAAGTGCTACTCTCATGAACTGTCAATTCTGCACAGTGGCTGCCTCCACTTTGACAAATGGTGGGGGACATAAGCTGTGCCATCAGTACTGCAGACCTCACATCCTTGAGCTGAGTGAGAATGACTGGACCTGATGCCTGGTCTCTGATGTATGAGCATAAAATGAATGAGAGGTTCGGTGTGCCCCTTCTCCATTTATATGGACTCAGGCACAATTCTGTGTATTGTATTCTCTGCTTTTCTTCCTTTGTTCTCCTTTGTCCTAGTCTCTTACACATACTTGTTTACTTTATCTCTGGAAGAAGTACAAAGAAAACTGCTTCCCATGGAACCAGTAACAGCATCAACTGATTAGGTGTGTTCTGACAGTGACTGTTTCATTTATAATTCAGATGATATATGACTGTCAAAAGCCCATTCATAAGGATGTGTCTTATATATTATTTCTAGCATGCTAGAGGTATGGGTGTGTACACTATATTAGCATAATCTTATTACCCATGACAATATTTGTATAATTTATTCATAAGCATAACATTACCATACCTGATTACCTATAGATATACAGATCATCTTGGAGAATGGCTTACTGAAAAGTCAAGCATGCTCTGAAAAATTATTATCTGTTTGTTTACTCACGTGATTCTTTTAAGATACACACATATAATTTAAAACAAAACAAAATTAATCCACTCAAACATATCATGGGAGAAGTGCTGAATTGCTTCCACTACAAAATGTTACAGTAATAAAAAGGGGAGAAATTGTGCCTGGATGTGCATTTATCTTTCAGAGCCTTATACTCAAACACATTTTTATGCAGTAGTGTGCTCAAAAATGCCTTCCTTTTATTGCATTACTGGAACTTACAAGCTCAATAGTTTAATAATGAACAACATTGAGCATTACAAGTGCTTTCTTCAGGGATATTTGTTATCAAAAGTAACTAGGGAAAATATTTTTTCTTTCAGTTCTACATTTCTGGCTAGAAGAGGGACAAGATCAGTAGCAACTAGGCATTGTTTTGTTCTAATGCCTATGAGGTCAGCTGCTGGGTTAGTAGCCAATATGAAATATTAATAGTTCAGTTCCAATTAGGCAGCTATAAACATTACAAAACCATTGTAGCCAATTGTCACTGTTGTTGTAGTTTGATAAATGAGGCCACAGATTTTGGAGGGTGTTTACAATGAGCTAGTTTTACCATTAGACTATGAACCCACTTCTAGAGCTTCCTCCTCCAGGCCAAGCCTGAGCCAGTGAGATGGGCAGTTTTGGGAAGCCTGTGCTGTTAGTAATGTGCTGACCCAGTTAAGTTCATAGAGGACTTCAGTATTCATATGCTGACATTCCTCAGAACTGCTGACCTGATGCAATTTTAATTTGTAAAATGTAAATAAAAATTGGTTAAACCTCCACTTTTTTTAAAGAGTCTAAGTTATGTGATGGATTTGAACAGACACCAGAGGAATTTATGTGGTTTGTGTGATTTTCAACCTGCTGAACTCAGAATAAGGAACAGGGAAATGGAGACAAGCAACACAAAGCAGCTTAGACAGTGGGCATGAGAGCCAGAGGCAACTGAAGAAAATCTGTACAGACACCTGAGGACCTCACCATAAATCCAGCTGCTATTGCTAGAAAAATATCCTCCAGAGGCAGACATGCAAATCCTGTGATGACTAACTGAAAAGAAGTAGACAAGGTGAAAAAGAAAAGATAAGAATGTTCCTGTGTTTATTTCTAAACAGATTACTGCAGTGAAGTCCAAACTGGGGCTCAGATACTATTTGTGGTCCTGAAAGGTGACAAATAGTGTTAAAAAGAATGTGCAATTTGAAAATGTATTCCTTGAGCTGCACCCTGCAATATTTTTTTAAACAGAAGTGTTTGAATCAGTCCCATGCATAAGAAAGACAGTAGAAATCTCAGTTTCTCACACTCCTCCCTGAAGCTGCAAAAAAGCTGATGTGAGATGAGAACGCTTCCTTGTTGCAGCTGCTCAGCAATTCCATTGCTCACCTCCTGTTACACTGCAGAGGACATGGCAGAGCATAGCTCTGTTTGTTCTATTGTTTGTTCTTCTGCCAAGTTACTAGGAACTACAACATAGGCATTAGACTTCCTGATCCTATGGTGTGCTCGCCTCTTCATGGTGGAGTCTTCCCTCCCTTGTCCCTTTTCACCCTCTCCTCCACCCCCAAAATGTAAGTTATGGGAGAGTGACCATTAAAACTCTTCTGCCTTGTTTTGAAAATCAGTGACATATATTCAAAAATAATTGTTAATGGCACAGTATGTTCATTGGCTGATTCACATAATATGTAAAGGAGCACATCATCTACAGTGAAGGATACAAATGTTTACTTTATTCAAGTATTCCTCCACCTGTGCGCTTTCAATAGTTATTTTGACATCTTCTTTACTTCCTAGTTTGTTCAAACCTGTGTTCTTTTTTGCAGTGAGGGTTCCTTTTTCTAATGTGTCTATTCTGTCAGACAATGGTACATGACAAATTTTAGACCACTTTCTATTAATTTATGTATGTCCACATAGCCAAACCTTGTCTCAAAAACCACATCATAGGTAACATCCCAAACATTCATTGGCTTCTACCAATACATGTGTAACTAAAAGTAATGTTATTCTTCTATTAATATGCCATTCTCTGGTATGAATTCTTCTTTTGGTACCTCATCCATTAATGTTTGAAACTGAAACTACTGGTTATGACCTTCAAATTCCATATAACCCTGCCCCTCCTTACACATTCTTCCTGGTTGAGATTTCTGTTGCTCAAAGATAGATATATCTGTCAAGGGAAAAAATATGTAGGTTAACTGCTTCAGGTTTGGTGCTAATACCTAACGAGTATATTTACCAAGATTGTTCTCTAGTCTTGATAAACAATATGAGCAATGGCTTAGACCAGAGAAAAGGATAGCCAGATCTATATTCTTTCCTTACAAAGAGAATCTGAATTTCAATGAAAGCATGTCTCTTAAACAAATTTACATCTAATGACAACTTTAACAGTAATTGTCTTTTTGATGAAAAATTCATACTCCTAAATACTAGGTAGAACCATAACCAAAAAGTTACCTCCTATACACACATACACAAGCACTCACTAGTATGTATAGATAGCAATTAGTGATCACTCAAGTTCCTGAAGACAATAAAGAAAGTGAGCTTGAAGAAAAGTCCATAGTTAATAATATTTGGAATGCCTAAGTCTAATATGATTTGTTGCTACAGGGAATTGGAGTGCTATAGCACTACAGCAGTAAATTATCCTCTTTGGAGAATTGTGTTACTGCCAATGAATGTTTTCCCTGGCTTTGATTAGAGATATGCTTCTGCCACCAACTGATTTTTTTCCTAACAAGTTGATGCACTCCCCACCCCTGTACTTTTTAAAAACATGCAGAGGGTTATTCATTGGATATAAACCACCGAGCCTTGCGATATAGCTTTACTACAGAGAGGAGTATATATGCATGAACCAAATCTGCTGCTATATGTATTGACTTAACCAACCTGCAAATGATAGATCACTTTGTCAAATAGTACCAAGTTAGTTTTGCATTACAAATAGGTTAATAGAAAATGTAAAAGGATTCTGCTTATGAAGTTGCCAGGCAGCATTTTATTCATTTCATAGGATAGGTTGCTAATTTGCTCAGCCACTACTTTTTTCTTTATCGTTAAAACAGTGTGTACAAATAGCAATCATATCTAGGCTTTTAGACATTCATCACTGAGTTATTCAGCCTAGCCAATGTTATTGCATAGTGTATGACCTTTTTAAGTCTACTTAACTAAGATTTGTTTCAAATTAAATATAAAATTATATACACTGTGGTGTCCTGGTGAGGGCAGCAAAACATTCAACATACATCCTTTTAATATGAAATATGTTGTTCTACCTAAACTTGCATATTTCATTACACACAATTAGAAAGTATAATGTTTGATCTAGGAAAAGACGTGAAGAAGCTTTACTTTCTCTATTTTATCTATCACTTGTATATATTTTTAAAATATGCATTCTCCAAAACTCTTATTTCTACCTTGTGTACCAATTTAGAACTTTGTTCGGAATTATTGTCAAACTTCAGGAGATTCAGCCTGCAAGTAACATTCACATAAACATAGGTATTTAAATTGAAGGTCATCTACTTAACTAATCTCAGAGGAAGAAGCAGGGAGGAAAGAACCCAGAAAATATTATAATGGGATTTGCAGCTGAGAAATAAAACAATGTCATTAGGTTCTGCAATCTCCCACAATATTTCTTTAAATGAGCTTTTGGTCTAATGTTCCTGAAAAATAGTTCTAATTGGCTGGCACACTTGCGGGAAAAATTAAGAAAAGCAAATGTTATAGAAAAGGTAAATGATAAATCTGAACAATATAAAACAACTAAATGAATGTAATAATAGGGACTCAAGAATCTCAAGAAATTCAGGATCTAATATTGATCACAAAGTTCAACAAACTCAATTCTGAACCACTCCTTCTGCTTGCATGCTGGTGTTGACCTTCTAAATCAAAGAGTTTCTAATGAACAGCTCCTGTCCCATGCAGATGGACTTTTCCACAAAGTCTTGGATTTCACTCTGGGTTTTTTTATTATTATTATTATTTGTCTCTCTCTATGTCCTCTTCTGAGCTAGAGATGGACTCCTGAGCATGCCAATATTTATGGACTTCTTCCCAATCTACTGGTTTCTTTCCACTCAATACTCTGGGAAAGATTTCCTGGCATAAAGAGGCTCATCCCATACAACATGATCTCTGAATAAATCTGTAATGAAAATTTTTGTTTGCTGATATGACTTTTCCTTGCCATTTTACTCTAACTCACACCTAATCTGTGGATTCTGTTGAGCAGAATAGAATATAATTGGCTCTAACAGTGGTATGATTTGGGGTAACCTTACCATAACTCTCAAACCGTGTCACAAGACCCAAATTGAGGGAATACAAATTATCTGTCATGAAGGAAACTTAAAATGCTGCCAGATGCCTTTTTTAAGTTTAAGTAAGTCTTTCAACAACCTTAATTTCATGATTATTTATTTCTGATGTCAACTGTTTTCCACATATAGGAAGGAACACCACATTTGTGTGGAATGTAATTTACTGTGGGAGTAAAATGATTGATGTCCCTTGATATGAAGGATATATTTGGAGTTTGTGCCCAACCACTGTAAACAGCCTGTAATTTTTGTTAATGTGTGGCTGATATTTGTTTCTTGTTCATCTCACTTACTCCGTGATTCCAGATTCTAAATGCATTTGAGGGGAAAATGTGTTTATTTTAATGTGTTTGTGTCAAGTGTCAAAATAGTGTTATGTTTCATATTGAGCTATGAGCAGAGATGAGATTAAGGTTTTGTAGAGGAAACCTCAGTGGTAATTATTGTTATGTACATTTGTTAGCTTTATATTTGAATCTGCTTCAGAGCTTATGAGCTTGTTGTGTACACTGCTCCTCAGTTTGTGCTATGGGGGTGCAAATAGTAGTGTGTGCCACAGTGCTTCATTGCAACACCCCATGTGGACATTAAAAGGTTCCCAGTGTGCATAAATGTTATCATGTGTGAAGAGAACTATGTTAATATGAAGTAGTAGCCTTTTAGTTTGCACCCACAGTATTCCCAGAGGGGAGCTAGAGCACAGAACTTTGGTGCATATTGCTATTCACACCCCAATAGTCCAAACTGCACAGCTGTGTGGATAGCGTCCAATTGTTATTACTTGCTCCATGTTGCTGTCTTGTAGGTATTGGGAGGAAGAGTTGAGAATTATATGATGAGGTCAAAACCTGATTATATTAGACGTTACGTAGACTTATAGTAACAGACTGTGTTCATCCCCAAAAGAATTGATGCTATGAAAGATTTTAAAATATAAATACAAAAAGTCCTTTGTATCATACTATGTGTAATTTGTAAAATATGGTGCTGATCGAGTTTGATAGTTCAACACTCGAGATGAAGAAATCTTGTTTTTAAAAATTAATGTGCAAGGCTATCTATCGATCTTTTAAAGTAAGTATCTGCTAAAATGCTATAGATTAGCTGGTTCAAGAAGCCCATCATATTGAAGGATGTAAAATTTTCATTGCCATTACAGATTTCAGGGAAACTAGAAAATGAATATTTGCCACAAAAATCATAAATCCTATTGACAATCATATTCAGATATTCTGCCAGTTAATGGATTATAACACATGAGTAGACTTCAGAGGAATAAAACAAATGACTGAGCCTTGTTGTGTGCCCACCATGAAGATGTGGGGTAAAGACACAGTCCCTTTCCTCCTCCCAATGCTGGAGAAAAAGAGGCCCCTTCTGCGCTGCTACTTTCTCCCATGTTCAGAAGGAGATGGAGTGGATTGGCAGGTAGGGTTGGGGACCCATGCACCAGAGCCACTGTCTAAGCAACTAAAATCCTGGGGATGTAATATTATTTGGGATGTAATACTATTTTTCAGACCAGCTCATAGTGTTGAGACTACAAAGAAGCAGAAGGTGATAAGTCTGTTAGGGCACGTCTACACAGCAGGGCAAAACTCAAATTAAGATATGCATCTTCAGCTACATCAATTGTATAGCTGAAGTCAAAATAGCTTAATTTGGCTTTTGGCACTGTCTACACAGCAGGAAGTTGAAGGATGAACACTCTTCCTTTGACTTCCCTTCCTCCATGAGGGATACTGGAGTTGGAGTAAGAAGTCCTGTAACTCATCATTATAATGTCAGTTATTCCGAAATAATGCTGCTGTGTAGACATACTCTTGGGCTGCATCTAGACTGCCAAGTTTTTCCGCAAAAGCAGCTGCTTTTGCAGAAAAACTTGCCAGCTGTCTACACTGGCCACTTGAATTTGCTCAAGAACACTGACAATCTAATGTAAGATTGTCAGTGTTCTTGTGCAAATAGTATGATGCTCCCACTCAGGGATAAACTCTCTTACACAAATGCTTTTGCGCAAGAGGGCCAGGGTAGACAGGTAAAAACTGTTTTGCTCAAAAAAGCCCCGATGGTGAAAATGGCGATCGGGGCTTTCTTGCACAAAACCGCGTCTAGATTGGCACGGATGCTTTTCCACAAAAAGTGCTTTTGCGCAAAAGCATCTGTGCCAATCTAGACGCTCTTTTCCGCAAATGCTTTTAATGGAAAAACTTTTCCGTTAAAAGCATTTGCGGAAAATCATGCCGGTCTAGACGCAGCCTTAGTGTCTTAGAGGCATAGATTGCAGGCCAAGGAGAGCAGTGGTGGGAAGGAAGAATGAAACACAGATACTGAGAAGAATGGGCAACTAATTGTCCTGATGAAAACAGTGCTGCTTACTTGTAAGAAGAGCATCTATTTTCTTTTCTCTTTTCTGCTATCTGAGGGGAGGATTAAATCATTGATAAATGTGGGAACAAAATAAAAAAAAACACTCAGGAATATAGAAGACATGGAATGAATTCTTTTCACCCAATCCCTGGCACATGGTGGCAGGGAAGTACTATTTAAATAAAATTCAAACAGTCTAAAAGGGAAGTGAAATAATTCAGGCAGCCACTGAAATTCTACTAGATCCTTATAATACATTGTTTGAATGATGACATCCATTTAAATATGTTCATGAAAAATAATGTGACTTTATTAATTGTTTGTTGTTTTGCTTCATGAAAAAATATTGCAACCTGAATCATACAATATATTGACTAAATGCCTGGAAATAACCTTACTGCTGGAATTTTGTTTTACTTTTTCTAACCTTTTATGACTGTTAACTTTCAATCTTAGTGCTGCATTATCTTAGATTCTTTGCACCCTCAACTACCACAGAGCATATTAGAACAGAACAGAACAGAACAGAACAGAACAGAATTATCTCTTTGTTAGATAATAGGGATGTGCTGCATTTGTAAGCAAATAAACACACTACATTTTCAGAGATAACTCAGATGAGTTTTTGGCTTGCTTTTATATGTAAGCTGGAACTACTATGTTCAACATGTTTAGTGCTGCACTACTATGTCAATACTGGATATAACCCACTGGGGCTCTAGTAAGGAATGTTACCACATAAGATATAAAAGACATTGGTACACCGAAGAAAGAGATTTTCTTAGTATCCTAAGAATCATGTGTGTTTATATTTATTTTATAGTCTTCACAGTGTTAGAATGTTCTTGGAGCACAGTTTGGACTGGAGAATTTCAATTATTCTTTTCTCAGTGCTGGGATTTGTGACTGGTTGGTGAAATGATAATATTCACAAATCCTAACATTGTTAATGAAGGAGATTTCCCATTTCAAAGTTTTCTAGAAGTTAACTCCTAAGTAAAATAAACTAGCTCAAAGAGAACTTTGGGCTTGTTCCAGAAAAAACTGGGTGAGGTTATGTAGCCCTTACTGTACAGGAGGTAGGACAAGATTTCCCTAAAGTTCCCTTCAGACCTTAAAATCTCTACAACAGTCACCAAAAGAAAATGATAATGCAGACATGGACTAAATGGATGAAAAATATTATTAAAATAAATTCCACGTCTTTTTTCCAGCTTCATCAAGTTGCAAGATATCTATATTTAGGTGCTCATTAGTATCCGTTGGGATCTGAACACTTCTCTGACTCGTTTGATTAAGCTCTGGTTGTTTTCTACCTACACTCTTTCTAATTATTTTTTAATCAAAAATCCCCAGCTTAATTTTGATGGGGCTGCATAGTTTACACTTCAGTACCTAGCTAATAATAAGGAATGTCTTTCTTTCTCTCTCTGCCCTTCCCTTTTTTCAACAAATGAATGCATGTATTACAGCACTGCCTGCAAATATTATATGATTATACTGAAAGATACTTTCATTCTTCAATCTGAATTCTGTTTCCTTAACATTCTTCTGTTCACATTAGAGTACCCTTATGAGTTTTATATGTGAGATACAATGTGTTTGCATGAAAAAAGCACAATATGTATGGAAGTATATAGTTCATTACTAATTGCATCACTAAATTCAGGATTAAACCATTCGATCATACAAAGCTTCCCCAAAGTGACATTTTGATTTTTACGAAATCAAAAGAAATAGGACTACATTTTCATCCACATGAAACAGATATAAGCATAAATGCTCTTATGTTTCCTAGCAACATGGGCCAAGTCTGTACGTCTTAAATTCCTCCAAGCTTACCATAGTGCACAGAAAAAAATACTATCCGTTGTAAGTCTTCAACCGATGTTGCAACAGGTCCTGAAACAAAAGGCAAATGCACATTTGTATACTTAGCTCTAGGGCTATGTCTAGACTATGCTGAAGTTTTGAAAGAGGATATGCAAATTCTATGGAGCTTTTGAAAGTGAGAGTCAGGACGTGTTTTTTTTTTTGGCATCCCTTTTTCGAAAAGCCCACCCCTTTTTTTCGAAAAGCCACTCTTTCTCAAAAAATGAGGTTTACATAGCTTTTCAAAAAAGGGGGAGGGGTCACTGAAAAAAACCATATCCTGGTTACTTTCACTTTCAAAAGCTCCACTTTCAAAAGTGAGATCGGAAGAAGATATGCAAATTACTGCAGAATTTGCATATCCTCTTTCGAAACTTCAGCGTAGTCTAGAAAAGACCTAGGAGGGATTTTGAAGGTCGAGGAAGGATTTCTCACATTATTTCCTCATACATAGCTTTTGTGACAAACTCACAATATCCTGCAATATCCTGATAAGTCTTATAGCATCAGGACAAACTTTATTGAATTAGAGTTAATACTTAATTCTAATAGCCATTTATGGACTTAACCTCCATGAATTTATCTAGTTCTCTTTTAAACCCTGTTATAGCCCTAGCCTTCACAACCTCCTCAGGCAAGGAGTTCCACAGACTGACTAAGCACTGTGTGAAGAAGAACTTCCTTTTATTTGTTTTAAACCTGCTGCCCATTAGTTTCATTTGGTGGCCCCTAGCTCTTATATTATGGGAACAAGTAAATAACTTTTCCTTATTCACTTTCTCCACACCACTCATGATTTTATAGACCTCTATCATATACCCCCTCAGTCTCCTCTTTTCCAAGCTGAAAACTCCCAGTGTCTTTAACCTCTCCTCATATGGGACCTTTTCCAAATCCCTAATCATTTTAGTTGCCCTTCTCTGAAACTTTTCTAATGCCAGTATATATTTTTTGATATGAGGAGACCACATCTGTACGCAGTATTCAAGATGTGGGTGTACCATGGATTTATATAATGGCAATAAGATATTCTCCGTCTTATTCTCTATCCCTTTTTTAATGATTCCTAACATCATGTTTGCTTTTTTGTCTGCCACTGCACACTGCGTGGACAACTTCAGAGAACTATCCATGATGACACCAAGATCTCTTTCCTGATTAGTTGTAGCTAACTTAGCCCCCATCATATTATATGTATAGTTGGGGTTATTTTTCTTTCCAATGTGCGTTACTTTACATTTATTCACATTAAATTTCATTTGCCATTTTGTTAACTAGTCACTTAGTTTGGTGAGATCTTTTTGAAATTCTTCACAGTCTGCTTTGGTCTTAACTACCTTGAGCATTTTAGTATCATCTGCAAACTTTGCCACCTCACTGTTTACCCCTTTCTCCAGATCATTTATGAATAAGTTGAATAGGATTGGTCCTAGGACTGACCCTTGGTGAACACCACTAGTTACCCCTCTCCATTCTGAAAATTTACCATTTATTCTCACCCTTTGTTTCCTGTCTTTTAACCAGTTCTCAGTCCATGAAAGGACCCTTTTATCCCAGGACTACTTAATTTACATAAGAGCCTTTGGTGAGGAACTTTGTGAAAGGCTTTCTGGAAATCTAAGTACACTATATCTACTGGATCCCCCTTCTCCACATTTGTTGACCCCTTCAAAGAACTCTAATTAATAAGACATGATTTTCCTTTACAGAAACCATGTTGACTTTTGCCCAACAAATGATGTTCTTCTATGTATCTGATAATTCAGCCCTTTGAAGCCACATCTGGGAAAATTTGACATGTACTAATTCTAACTGGATTCTCCAGGGATCAACGGTCCCTGATCCAGCAAATGGACAAGACTCCTGATCCAAACCAGGCTTCAGTGCTTAGGAAGGGTTAAAAGAGCAGGGTTAATGATGGCCCCCTAAGGCTGTGTGCTTGTTCGGAGCTGAACAGCTGATGAACTCAAAATTTAAGGACAATTCTATGGACAGTATTGTGAAGGACTGCTCTTTCCAGAGCCTGTATTAAAGATGAGGTAATTTCTGGTAAGTTTATTAGCATATATGTAAGTTATTTTTTATTGTTTTAACATGTTTTTCCATACTGCTGTTACCTTAAGAACAGGCCTGCTGACAGGACGAGTAAAAGAGGCAACTGTCCTGGGGCTCTGTGATTCAAAAAGGCCTGGCACCTGGAGATCCAGTACCTTTAAATTGCTGCTGGAGCACCAAGACATGTGCTCTGAGTAACTCTAAGGCTGGCGTGGTGCACTGCAGTCTGGGCGATACTGAAGGCTGGCTGCCCAGCCCCCTCCCTCCCCTTGTCTCTGAGGCCCTGCTTCTTCTTGTAGAAGTGAGCCAGACCCAGTGGCCAAGTGTCACGTTACCAGATTTTGAGGGGAGCAGCCAGATCACTGCTGCACCCATGGGGGGGTATTGGCCCCAAAAGTGGCACAAAGGGGGCCATGTGAGGTGTCAAATAGAAGCCTACTTTCTTCTGATTCCATATATGCTATTCATGTGATTGTATAATGTCGGTATGTGAAGTTATAAGCATGTATTTTGTGTGGACACCAAATGTTTCTCTGTATGTGGTTGAACTATGGGCAAAGCAGCTTAGCCTATGGACATGCTAACGAGCAAAGCTCTGGAACAATAGCCCTCTATAGGCCAAGGACACACCTCAAGAGTGGTGACTCATACCTAGGGAATACCAGCAGGTAACACAGGGATAGGCCACGGGCCAGGTGACCTTCTGTAGCCAAGAAAAGACCATGAATGAGGGATAAATATGCCATGTGGCTTACTCCACCTTGGTACTCAGCTCAGCACTTCATCTCAGAGGTAGCAATGTAGGGATCGAAGAGCCAGAAAGAACTGTGGACCCATCCTGATCCTAGGATGCGCAACAAGGACTTTTAAGCCAGCAGCTGTAACATCTCTGCTAGAGCCTGCATCGAGAACTGGGAGATTCGATGCATGTAATGTACTATCCTTTAACAACCTTACTCTCATGCTTTTCTTTATTGTAGTAATAAACATTTAGATCATTGATTCTGAAGGACTGGCTCAGCGTGATTTGTGGGTAAGATCCAGAGAGTAAATTGGCTGGGATCCATGGCTGATTTCTTGGAACCGGACAGAACTTGTTCAAGGTAGGTGGGATTGGGTTCTAAGCCCCCTCCCCCACCTGTGTATGAGGCCCGGGACCATCTGGGGCATGGATATTGCTGGGGTGTTGGAGGGGTTTTGCTCGTGAGGCTTCAGGCAGGCAGCTGAAGCGCTCTGTGGGACTGGTTTGTGGCATGTTTGGAAAGGTCACCAGTCTGGGGGCTGTAAGGAGCCCCGAATTTGAGCAATTCACCATGAGCGGACGCCCTCAGCTGTGCCCAGACCAGCCTGGTCCGTCACACCAAGCAAGATTATTGGCTCCCCTGCTTAAGAATAAAATAAGCTTGCAAAGACAGTGCTGAGTGGGACCTTATAACTATTACTCTGGGCATGTCTACGCTACAGCACTATTAAGCTAATTCAAAATAACGCATCTATACACAAAAACTATTTAGAAATAGCACTTCCACCCTGAGTGGACCCGGAATCGAAGTTAAGGCTGGCCGGAACCAGTGCTGGCAAGGTATCTGTTTAGGACTTAGTGTGTGAGGCTGCTGCCTGAGGCTAACTGAGCTTCGTGCTTAAAGGGACCCTACTCCTACCCCAGACAGACAGTTCTCAGGGTTCTCCGCTTGCTTGTCTATCTCTATGAGTGCCCTGACTGCCCACACTCGGGACACCACAGCACTCAGCCACATGGAGCCAGGGCTGCCCTTGGGCATGCTGGTGCATCCCGTGAGGTCGTTGCCATCAGCCCAGCTGCACTTGCAGCAGGCTGCCATCCAGGGAGTCCATTGGGGGGCTGTCAGGATCCAGGAGGCCCTGAGGAAAAGCGTCCACCCTGAGCAGCCCGAGAAGCTTCCCCGGTCCTCCCCACCGGGGGCTCGTGCCCCATTCCTCCCTCACGTCCTTCCACTTACCCCTCCTTAGCCTCCCTTCCCGATGTCAAATAAAAGACACATATGTTCAAAAATAGAAACTGGGTTTATTGAACAAAACTGGCTGGAGGGAGAGAACCTCTGGGGAGACTGGGAAAAGGATGTGGGAGAGTGGAAGAGAGAGGGTGGAAGAGGGGAGGAGAAAAGCTGGGAGGAGGGAGCTGGAAAGGGGAAGAAGGCAGAGGGGAAGCTCAGGGCTCAGGGTTGGGGGTCTCACCAGAACAGCTTGACTTTCATGCTAACCTGCTCCTGGATTCACATGTTGCTTTTGGTGGCCAGGCTGGCAGCTATCCTGCCATGGGCGGCCTCATTCCTCCATCTAGTGCAGAGATCATGGAAGTTGGGGGCATCCCCCACAAACCTGAATAAGGTCCATGATCTCCACCCTGGACCAGGAAGGCGCCCGCCTTCTCCAGTCCCTGTCAGGCTCTTGGGAGCTGGCAGACTACTCCTGGGGAAAGGTGGAGGGCTGGCTGACAGTGGCTTGCTGTCTCCTGTTTTGGAGCCACTGGGTCAGGGGCCCCGGTGGCCACTGCTGGCTCTGGGCTGGCAGGCTTGGAGCTGGCACAGGCACTGTGGCCAGAGTCTACCCCTTTAATGGCTCCAGGGCTGGGGGAGAGGAGAGTAAGTTTTCCTGGTTTTGCCCAGAGTGTCCACCAGGGCTCCCTAGGAAGGTCTGGAGGCCCCCTATTTCGAATTAAGTGTCTACACAGCACTTAATTGGAAATAGCTAATTTGAATTTGGTGTTACTCCTCGTAGAATGAGGTTTACCATATTCGAAATAAGGGCTCCACTTTTTCAAATTTATAGCAGTTTGCCTGTGTAGATGCTATTAAAGTTAATTCAAAATAACTACTGTTATTTCGAATTAGCTTTGTAGCGTAGACATTAGTCTTCGAAAAAAAGATATGAGGTTCCTCCTAAGGCTATATGTCCTTTTTGTTAAGACTAACACCGCAGTGAAGGTAGGGAGCTATACAGCCTGGAAATACCCTGGTCAAAAGGAAATGACACATTGGTCTTAACACAGAAAAGGCAATGGCTAGGAGTGGGTGCCTTTGCTTGCGGTTAATAGAGGGAGGCCTGGTGGTCCGGGGCACAGATGTGGATGTGCATCCCATCAATTGCCCCCCCCCCCGCCATTGGGGAAGCCGAGGGTGCCAAACCCCTGGATGACCACGTCCAGATCAGTGAGGCGGATGACTCTGTGGAGCAGCACCCTGTTGACGGCTTTCACCACCTGAAGAGAGACACACAAAACTGAGGATCACTGGGGTGCCCATTTAGCTGGGAGTGTTCTTTCCCTGCCACTGCCCCGTGCCCCACTCCCAGGAACAACCCCCACTGCAATCCTGGCCGCCACGGGTGGTCTGTAGCGCGGCCGGGACTGACCAACCCCTCCTGGGGAGGGTACTTACTCCTCCCCCCCATTTTCCCTGGGGCAGCCCACATCCTCCTTGCAGCCCCCCATCCTGGCCTTGTTGCCGGTGAGTGCCGTACCTGCATGAGCACCGCTCCGACGGTGGATCTCCCCACGCCGAACTGGTTCCCGACGGATCCGGCGTGGAGAGCTTCCAGAGGGTGATGGCCACCCACTTGTGGAGGGGAATGTCGAGCCTCATGCATGTGTCCTGTCACTGCAGAGCAGAGGCGAGCCACTCGCAGACCTCCAGGAAGGTATCCTTCTTCATCTTCATCCACTGTTGGTCTTCCCAGCACTCCAGGATGATGCGGTCCCACCAGTCACTGCTGGGCTAGGGGGCTGGCCTCCAGCAGAAGGTGCCAGGTAGCCTCCAGCAATTGGTGCCAGACTTGGAGCAAGGAGTACCAGAGTTCCCAGGGGCGACTCTGGCTCCATGGTGCTGAGTGCTGCGGTGTCCCAAAGGAGAGCGACCGAAGCAGGCAGAGAGGAAAACGCTTTGCTGTCCCTCAGTGAGGTAGGTAGGCAAGCAAGCGGGAAAGCTGAGAACCGGCTTTCCAGGGGGGTCCCTTCAAGCATGAGCCTCACACAGCAGCCACACAAAGCAGCTACTGACCTGATGCCCTGCTGGAACCATTTTCAGCTGTCCAATCAGTGCAGACGTGTGTAGGGTAAATTGAGGCAGTCCATGGTATTTTGCTGAGAACTGACAAACTCAAACCTGAAAGTATTAGGCCAAGCTTGGGAAGTAAAACAGTTCAACAGTTACTGTGACCCTGATTCCCATGGCAACTACATTCCAAAGGGGCCTTTCTCACTCTGATAAGGCCTGGCTGGTATCAGGCTGTGCGGGTTTCACTGTCTCTTGTGCTTTCAGATTAATGGGCTTGAATCTCAAAGACTGTGCCAGGACGGGAATGGAGTCGTCCGTTAGACATCACAAGTTCGGCTAACAAGCTTACAGCAACATATTCATTCTGGGGGCTGCCATCCTGTTTATGTTGGCACATGTAGCTTGTTAGGAATAATTACCTGTATTAGTGATAATATGTTTAATTGGCAATGGGCGGAGATGCTGTGTAACTGTCTTAGACCATTGACTTATGTGCATATCTCATTTCCGCTGCTGGACCTATCAAATCACTTCTCCTCCATCCATCTGCAACCTATATAATCTAATGTATGTTTTGGTTAACTTAGTGCACTCTGGGCTAACCACCTGGTCCGCACTCCACCAGCGCTGTGTGAACCAATAAATCCTCTGCTTGTTTTCACCAATACCCAGGCTGTGTCTAGACTGGCCAGTTTTTCCAGAAAATCAGCCACTTTTCAGGAAAAGCTTGCCAGCTGTCTACACTGGCTGCTTGAATTTCCGCAAAAGCGCTGATTTCCTACTGTAAGAAATCAGTGCTTTTTGCGGAAATACTATGCTGCTCCCATTCGGGCAAAAGTCCCTTTTGCGCAAAACTTTTGTGCAAAAGGGCTAGTGTAGACAGCTCAGATTTGTTTTCTGCAAAAAAGCTCCGGTTGTGAAAATGGCAACCGGGGCTTTTTTGAGGAAAAGCACATCTAGATTGGCCATCTAGATTACATGTTTTGTCCACTTATTTATTAGTAGGAATTAATTAATTAATTAAAGTCCATTTCTTACCATGAGGATGGCAGTCATGAAAGGAAACTCTGAGTCTAAGGTTATGTCTTCACTGCCAGAAAAGGAGTCCAATATTTCTTGGTGAATTTGCTTTCTTGCTGTAAATTCTTAGTGGAGATAGCCTGAAGGTAATTTTCACTGCGACCTAGTGGACAAAGTAATCTATATTTACCTCATCCACTAGACCTAGCTCACCTAGCTTCATTGCGATAAGAACTACAGAACGTTCTCTCTTCTAGGATTTTACAGTGAAATAAAAAACTAATTATTTGGCAGAAGCCCTGTAACCTGATGCCCTAGAGTAGCAGTTCCCAACTACAGGTCCATGGACTAGTGTTGGTTTGCAAAATGCTGGCTGCTGGCCAATGGTGGCATTGGGGGCTATGGCTGGGTATACCACCCAGCCAGTGTTCCCTCGGAGGCCTGCCCATCTCCTCAATAGAACCATGCAGTGGCTTCTCAGCTGTTCCGGGGTGGGGCAATGTGGCAAGCAGCTGCCCCTCCCTAGGAGCAGCAGGGCAGGAACCATGTGGCCCTGACCCTGACCCTGGCTCTAGCTTCAGCTTCAGCCCTTCCCCAGACCTGGAGCTGCAGACCACATGGTGGGTAGTGGGTGCTCTAGCCAGGGCAGATGGACCACGGCTGCTCCGGTGGCCAGGGCCAGAGTTGCGTGGACTTGACAGTTCCTCCAGTAGCCAAGGCTAGTGCCATGTGGCCCTGTGCCATAGCACCCTGTGGTAGTGGGGCTCTGGAAACACAAGGCTGGCACTGGAGGGGTCTGTGGTGGGGGGCTGTAAGGGGCAGGAGCCTGGCAGAGTTGAAACCAGCTATTAATTGCATCTCTGGGGGCCAGGGCTTTTGGCCGACTGTAAACATTTTATTTGCATATTCATTATTTTTATAATAAATATGCAAATAAAATGTTACCAGTCCACCAGAAGTTTGTGAATGGGTTCGCTGGTCCATGGTGCAAAAAATGTTGGGAACCACTGCCCTAGAGAGAGGGGAGTTCACTTCTGACATCTGATTCTCAGTAGAGAAAAGGGCTGTGTGAGAGGTACAGATGGAGATGAGTTCCATAGGAGAAGGAGCTGTCTGCTAGCATCTGTTGGTAAGCAAGGAGAAATGACTGAATATGCCAAGCCTCATTTACATTTTCAATTAAGTAACAATTTGAGACATTTTGGTTAAAATACAGTTACACTCTGAATGTGGGGATAATAAAATGCTATTGTCCCTGTTAGGAACCAAAAAGAGTAAGATAATTATATCAAATATGGGGCCAAGGTCAACCTAATGAACACCACACACCAGCACAGTTGTGTATGGCAGCTTGCACATTGTTAAAGATGAAGCGAGGTTTCTGTCATGAGTGTTTCTCTGATGGCAATTACATATGGTTCTATATACACCACTAATATTTCTCAGAAGACTCAGCACAGCATCAGCTTTCAGACAATACGTAGTTTTGAGGTGCCTGCGAATACTGAGATGAGAATGGCTTCAAGGGAGAGCTGAGGCGACTTGGGTTTAAATTCCAGAGAGTCACAGTCTATCTGAGACACCCCGGTGTAGACAATCTTGTTAAACAATCAATACCAGCATCAGTAAAGTTGGGTAAGTGGCAGTCTACAAAGCAGCACATACAGCTCTTCAGAGTGATCTTTCAGAATTCTTAAACTCCATCAAATCTAGTCATCACACTGTGAGTAAGGAACTAGGGAGAAGGCAAGTGGTTAGAATGTATTAGTCACTGCTCCCAGAGGATGACTGCATTTCAGACTATTGCTAAAACAACCCGGAAACTGGAGTCATCTAGTAGGTAATGTTAATCTATTAATTCCTCAAGGTTATTTTATTTTATCCTCTTTCTTCTCCCAACCACCCAGAAAAAAGTTCTCTTGGAGCCCTCCCTATCTGGTGTCCTATCATTGGTCATTGGAGATACCTGATATTACCAATGGAAGATTGGCTATATATCAGTGTAGGCAATCTCATCATACCAAACCCTCCATATATTTATAAAGTTAAATCTTTAAGCCATTTTGGCTTTTTGCCCCTAGTGTTATCCTGAGAAATCTGTTCCTGAAAATTTCACTCCCCTGATGGTTAGAAATCTTCATCTTATTTCAAGACTAAACTTGCTGAAGGCTAGTTTATAGACATTTATTCTTATATATACAATGCTACTTTACTTAATTAACTCTTTTCTCTCCTGGGTAATTTATTACTCTGATATATTTATAGACAATTGTTATATATCCTGTCAGCCTTTGTTTGCTTAGGTTAAACATACCAGACTCTTTTGAATCTCCTTTTATAAGGTATGTTTTCCATTTCTTGGATTATCCTAGTTTCCCTTCTCTGCATCTATTTCAGTTGGAATTCATCTTTCTAAATGATGGGAGACCAGAATTGCACACAGTATTACAGATGAGGCCTCACCAAACCCTTGGCAAATAGAGTATCTTATTTCAATTTTATTTCAAACTAAGCTATTTCGAAATTTGACATATCTACATGGCACCAAATTTCAAAATAAAGCACTATTTCGAGACATCCTTTATTCCTCATGAAAAGAGGTTTGCAGGGATGCTGAAATAGCATGTCTGTCATTTCGAAAATTATTTCGAAATAGAGGATGTGTTCCTTGGACACAGGCTAGCTATTTCGGGCTACCGGAGGTAACCTGAAATAGCCTTGCAGTCTAGACATACCATAACAGCTTACACCTTACAATTTGCACTATTAAATTTTACCTCATTGCTATTAAGTCAAATTTAGTCATCCAAATATTAGACTGCGATATTCCAGTCCTCCTCCATATTGGCAACAGCTCCCAATTATTTGTCATCCACAAATATATTTAGCACAGTCCCATTTTTCCTGCTAAAGTCATTAATAAAAATATTAAATAAAATAGGTCCTACAACCCTACTGGGCTACGTCTAGACTGGCATGATTTTCCGCAAATGCTTTTAAAGGAAAAGTTTTTCCGTTAAAAGCATTTGCGGAAAAGAGCATCTAGATTGGCACGGATGCTTTTCCGCAAAAGCACTTTTTGTGGAAAAGCGTCCGTGCCAATCTAGACATGGTTTTGCACAAGAAAGCCCCGATCGCCATTTTTGCCATTGGGGCTTTTTTGTACAAAACAATACCGTATTGTCTACACTGGCCCTCTTGCGCAAAAGCATTTGCGCAAGAGGGCTTTTGCCCGAATGGGAGCAGCATAGCATTTCCACAAGAACACTGACAATCTTACATGAGATCATCAGTGTTCTTGCAGAAATTCAAGCGGCCAGTGTAGACAGCTGGCAAGTTTTTCCACAAAAGCAGCTGCTTTTGCGGAAAAACTTGCCAGTCTAGACGCAGCCCTGGAGTAACTCCCCTAGCACATCCTTCCAATCTGACAGTTCACCTTTCAGCACTTTCTTTTAGCCAGTTCCTTAATCACCTTTCAATTCTCATATTAATCCCCATCTGCTCCAATATAAGTAATAATTTCCCACGTGGAAGTGTATAAAATCCAGATATAAAAGAGCTCAGTAAAATCCAGATCTGCTTCAGTAAAATCCAGATATAAAAGATCTACTGAATTTCCTTTGCCTGAAAAATTCTGTTATTTTCTCAAAACAGGAGATCAGGTAAAACCATATAAAAGCTCCATATTTCATTAATTGTAATCTGTTGTGGTGATGGCACCTCTCAACAAGGTAGAGAATACCATCAGGCAGCTACTGAAGAAGTGGATGGTTCTTTCCTAAAGGGCCACCAATGAACTGATGTACCTTTCATGCAGGCAGGGTGGTGTCAATACTCCTTGAATGGGTGATCAGTGCAACATTGCATCATGTCTTCCTCCTTCTGATGAACCTGGATGCCTTAGTGAGGAATATTACAGAGAGTGCTCTGCAGGATGTCATCAAGAAGAGAATCACCAGGACAGCCTCCAACCAACATGTTGCCATCTACCTGAAACACTCCATGAAAGGCTAATTTGAAAGAAGGGGAGAAGGAGACTTTGCTTCACTCTGGACTCATGCCTGAAATGCTACAGGACTATGGGAGAAACATCTCGGCTGCCAGTGGACATGGTGTACAGAACAACAGGAACTGGGAGTCCCAGTGACACAGATGAAGAACACAGAGTGCACCATCATCACTCCAAGAACCAGGACCACACTGGAGAGGACCATGAAGGATGCCATCCACTACCAGTATGTTTCACTCTGTAAGCCTGTAGACTCAGTACAACAGCATGTTCACAATGCTATCCCTGCAATGATAAAGACTAACAATTTAAATGTCTTCCATTTTTAAAGTTCTATTTGTTGCTTGTCTCCTTTCTTATGTATCCCAACTTCAGATGCTTCTTGAGTGTCTCTAGTAGGGCACCAAAAAAACAAGGTATCAAAATTAGTGGAATTTTCTGAAAATGTTCACTTCAACAAAAATGTTGAGGCACTAGATAAACAACCCTTGTACTGAGATGTACTAAGAAGTGAATTTTATGGGATGCAGTGAGTTTACAATCCCCTTGTTTTGTGGCTCTCTACCACCTATGCTCCAGAATTACAGTGACATGACATTAGTCTGCAAAACTTGTATTTGAGATATAATTTTAAACATCAGTTCTTTTAAAAAATATAGATTTGGGGAGAACGGTATTTTGCATATTTCTTATTTTTTATAAACTTTTTTCACTTTTATTTAGTGATTCATAGCTATCTGTTTTGATCAGAATTTATTAGAGACAGTGGGGAACACTGTGGTTTTGAAAGTTACAGCTATCTAAATTATATTATTAGCAGTTGCCAGAGGCAAGCAGGCTGGCAGATTGTTGCTGTGCCAAGGAAGTGAATGTCACTGTACAATGGGGTAATAGAGAACTCCACCAATTCCAGACTTAGTCCAGGGATAGGGAACAGACACGGTGACACGGCCACACCCCCTTTTATGTCGCTTACTATGCTACAGCGTATTGTACTCGTGGAGAACAGGCATCCACATTCTCACATCTCACTGCACAGCAGTAAAAGGGGAGAAATGCTTTTCTCCCAGCAAGCTACAATATGCTCTCTAATATAAAAAAGTCTCCCTCTGGTTTAACAGCTAGGTATTTGTATACTGCAGTTTCACACAGATTTAAACTCATATACTTGCTTCATAAAAATAGCATTCATTATAATAATTAAGAATTCACATTTTTTTAAACTTTTACCATAAAGAAAACACAATGCACTTGGAAAAATGTGCACTATATTCTTATGATTGTTCGCAAAATGAATCAGCAGAACATTCTGTTCATAAGTGTTCAGGAATGAGCTGAAAATAACTTTCACCTGTACAAGCTTTGCTGTTTGAAAAAAATATGATTAATGTATCTCAGGCACTGAAGGCAGTTGACTTCTATCTTTGTGAAGGTTAGAGTTAGTGTGGAATGGAGATATACAATCTTACCCTTCTGTTCAACCATAAACATAATTCCTGACCTAAAGTTTCTACTGCCCAGCTCTATGGGAATCTGATCCCTCGCAAGTTAGTGAGCAGCGTAATAATTCACCTGTCAGAAATGGCATGTGCTGTAAACACATACAATACAAGGATCCTTCATTTTGCAATTTAGAATAGATTAGCAACTCAAATATTGTGCTTGCCATTGATTGGCATGTTTATAGACCAGTAGTACAGTACAATACAGTAGGACTGGTATACAAACAAGTCTGTCTCTCTACATGATGAAATAATTTTTTTTTCAGTTAATCTATAGGTTCTTTAAGATTTTTGTTTTTAAATCTCATTTATAACAAGCAAAAAAGGAGTCAGAGAAAGAGATGACATTAGTTATGCTCCAGTACAATAAGTTGTCTACTAGGCAACGAGATGCAACAATGAAGAAATATTTTACAGCAAATTTCTTAGTTAAAGCAAAAATGATTTAGATTGAATAATAGAACAGGAAAAAGAAAAACAAAAAACCTCCTGTTTTAACATACAGTTATGTTAAAGGCATAAGCAGGAGGAAAACAAGGACCTATACAGCAATATTTTTCATTTTGTATTCAATTTGTTTATCCTCAGATTAAAGGAGTAAGTAGAATGTTTAAGCAATGTTGGAATGTATTATCTTTACATCTGAAATCTAAAAGGAAAATGGAGTCCAAGTCAATAATAACCTTTAAATATAGGACCGGCTGCTCAGAAAGAAATATCAAATTGACAGTTTATGAAAAAAACTCATAAAGGCCAATATCTATAATGCATTTAAGATGGAAATGTACTGTTTTAACAACCACACTAGCTTTTGTTTTCACGTTTCATTTTTAAACTAAATCTGACTTCATCAAACTAATGGAATTATGTATTCAAATGTTTGTATAGACAAGAAAGAGGCAAGTTGCTCTTTATGGACAGATGCAGCAAATTGCTTAGCATCCACAACTTTGATTGCATTCAGCAGGAGTGGTAGAAATTCACTACTCGCTGGGATCTAGCCCCAAATCAATAAATACTATAAAGCAGTGTCACAGGATATGCACACTCCATCCCTGGTTTTGGAACAGGTGTCATAGTCCCAAGGTGAAAGTCCATCAGATTCACCTTAGACTCAAGACAGTATTACCTAATGGCCAGAGTCAATAAAGCTACCTTCAGGGTCAGGGCTAGGTGACCTAATCAACAGATTAAATAGGGCTGTCCTTGATTTCAAGATTGTGTAACCTAATTGACAGCAGTTGCCCAGTGTTGTGGTGGCTGGGGTAGGTGGACTCAGGCCATCCCTATTCCACGGGGTTCCAGATCAGGGCTCTGTCAGTGGTGAATGTGCTAACCTTCTTGGGGGGTTACAGCTAGCCTCTCTCCTTGTGCCACATCCTACCTAGCTTCCTGAAATCTTGCTCCATATCTTGTTGTGGTCTCTGGGCTCCAGGTCATAGGTAGCTCTCCTAGGACTCTAATTCCAGTCAAACAGCCATAGGCAACTGTGCTCCTGTCAGGTTCTCAGGACTTTTAGCTCCTGCAGTTAAGAGCTGTTGCATCTCTTGGGTTAGAGCCTCCATCATGCATCCTTCCTTCTCAGTGGTTAGCCTACTGAGCCAGTCTGCTCTTTTTTATAGTGAAGCAACAGTTGGAGACCACCCATTGTATAGGATTGACCTCTTCTTACCAAGTCCAGGGTATGCACCCCTTCACCAGCAGAAAGTAGTAAAGACATTACAAACATTTCAGGCAAAAACTTCTTTTGCTCCATTCGTAGTACTTCCATTTGTCAAAGGGACTAATGTCCCAAAAGGGTGTTTGGGTATATATTTACTCTATCCTGTCTGAAAATGTTATGTAAATATTAAGCCTTATTACATCTAATCATAATTGAATACATCTAATAATAATCTAACACTGTGCACCATTAATCTGATGATCCCGGAGCACATCAGTAAAGTACACACATTGGTAAATTAAGCTTTGTATGACGACATGATATATCCTCTTCTTTATAAAGAAAGAGGAAGTTGAGACTTTTAGATGTTTAGGTACTGCCCTACTGACATGCTAATGTTTTTCAACTTTTACTGACTCCTCTAGGAGCTGAGGGTGTAAGGATCAGATCATCTGGTACAGGGGAGCAGATGGACTTGCTGGGCCTCTGGGCCAGATGAGGGCAGGAGAACTCCAGCTTTTTGCTCCTAGAAGGAATGGGGATTTGTGGTAGAGAGGATGGGCTGGAGCTAGCCTCCCCCACTTCCAGACCTTCAGTGCTGCCCTATGTTCCCCGGAGTTCTTGAGAGTGCTTCACAGGGCTCTGATAGCAATTTAAAGAGTCTGGTGTTCGGGCTGCTGCAGCCGCCACAGAGGCAGCAGCCAGTAGCCCTGGGCCTTTGTAAATCTGCAGGCCACGGGAGACCTTTGTCCCCCTTCCCCATGTCAGCAGGTCTGATCTGGTGAATCAGGGCTGCAGCAAGGTCAGTGACATTAGTATGTTTTTTCTTTATCGTGTTCTAGACCAGGCTCGGCTGGAAAAAACCTGTCACTCAACATTTCCATTTTAGTTAAAGAAAGTGGATAACTACACAATGGAAAGTCATCTATTCTTCTTCTACAGAGATATGGCTTTTAAGATGGAGGACAAATACTTCTTCCATACAAGAACACTATCAACAATACAGTACAATCACTAGTACTTGTTTCTGCTTTTGGAACTTTCAGACAAGCAACTAATGTCTTCATATTTGCTGCAACCTTTTCGGGGATGACTGTCCTTTAACTGTTAAAATGTCTGTCAGAAACTATATTTCTTTGCAGATAGGTCCATTTTTCAGTTTACTGGTCTATATGTGAAGACTTTCCACATTCTTTGACATATATATTATTGGTAGGGATAACAGCACTGTAGTTAAAACTGTCCAACACTCCTGATTATATTGCCCTGTTTTTGATTACTTACAACTTAGCCAAATATAAACCATCCAGAGAGAAATTGCCTATGACTGATGTCTGCCTGAGACTGACTTTTTTTTTTTTTTTTTTTTTTTTTTTTTGAGGAAATTTCACCTAAATGATTCAGACATTTATTGGAATGAGATTAAGGAGTAATATGGTGTTAAAAACTTTTTACAACAGTTTTGCTGAAATCCTCTAACACCTCCATGCTTTGGAGCAGAGGCCTGAAATTTAGCAGGGATATCTCCATTGTGTCAAAGATGAGCCTTTCACCATCCTTGTGAAAATGATATTAAGTTATGAGATTCTGGAAAATATCAGTTTACACATGCTCAGTAGAGAATGGTTACAGTTTAGCAGCTTTAAGATGCCATTTGCATTGAGAATGCCTTGTCCCTGGGGGGCAGAGTCTGAGTAAGATGTTTACTCCTACCATCTACAAGTTGCAAAATGCCAATTTTAAGGTTACCAGGGCAAACTTGATTTGCCCCCCCTCTTGTGCGTATAGTCACGATACAGTCTCTAATGACATGATTACATATTATTTTTCCCATAGGAACCCTGCCTCATATAGCAAATGGATAATCATTCATCTGAGACTGGTATCACTTTTGCATGCTTTTTCTCTGTGTCCATATATTTCTAAGCAAACAGTTAACAAGCTGATCATTGTTAATTTCTTTGCTTGGTTTGGCCTTGAACTTACTGACTTTTCAACATAGCCATTGTTTCACTGAGTCTTTAATGTAACCTAGATGCCTTTGTTAATTATCTGTTAAGTATATTCATAAATTAATATTAAAACCAATGATCCTGAAACTTAGCGGTTGCAGTCTCCTCGCAAACAGAACCTCCTTTGAAGATGACTCCTGTTATTCATGTCTTCTCTGTGTAGGGCAATTTAAGTAGCATTCATTCTCTATAGTGTTTCTCATTTTAAGCCTTCATAGAAGTTTGATTTCTTGCAAAAGAGGTTAATTTCTATAACTTCAGTTGGCTAATCATAAATTGTAACCATAAGCCATTGTTCCACAGCTTCGAGTAAACCATTCACACACAAAAAAAAGGATAAAGGGACTTTCTTCCATCACAAACTGAATTAGCATTTGTGGTTAGTAGGCAAATTGTTTCTCAAGCATGAAAAACTCATGCTCTGTGAAGCATAGGGACCAGTATATGCTTCCTGTATCAGAGGTTGAGGCTATAAATGATTTATATACATATTAATAATTAATAAAAACATTCTGTGAGAGTTGTCATAACAATACTCTGTGTTCTTCAACCCCACTTTCTGATATGCTGCTAAGGCTATACAAAAATATAAGTTAAAACGATCTGCAATACAGGCAGTCCCCGGGTTACGTACAAGATAGGGACTGTAGGTTTGTTCTTAAGTTGAATTTGTATGTAAGTCGGAACTGGTACATATTGTAGGGGAAACTCTAGCCAAACATTTTTTTTAGTTTTGGATAGCATAGGGAAAGGTTAACTCCCCTCTAATGTTTGTTTTGCTGTCTGTTCCCCTGTTCAGAAGATTTCACATCTATTTCTGTCCCTGTGACAAACTCAGGACTAAAGGAGTAACTCATCAAATACCAAACAGCTCTGCACCATGCTTTGAGCTAATAGCTTTATTTCCACACACCACCCAGGGTTCTAGGAGGAGGGTCCTTGTTTTGCTAACACAATGAGGCCAGCACTTTGTTTGTTTTGGTGGAGTCTTTGTTTGCCCAGGGAGCCCAGCATGTATAGGGGGAGGAGGGGCGAAGAGGCTGCTTTTGTCTGCTGTTCGGCAGCCTGTTGCTCAGGGGAGGGGGCAGCCTGTTGCTGGCAGGGGGGGAGGGGAGAGGCGTGCAGGATGCGAGGCCGCGGGGGGGGGGGGGGGGGCAGCGGGCGTGGGGAGGCACTTTTCCTCTGCCCGGCAGCTCTGCGGGATCCCTGTCCCTGTGGCCAGCTGCTGCAGGCAGAGGCCAGTTGGAGCCGGCCGAAGAGGAGGAGAAGGTGGATTCTAGGACCCAGGTGAGCGAGCCCTGGGGACGCTGCTGCGCTCCGGGAGCCCGGCATGTATAGAGGGGAGGAGGGGCAGAGAGGCTGCTTTTGTCTGTTCGGCAGCCTGTTGCTCAGGGGAGGGGGCAGCCTGTTGCTGGCAGGGGAGTGGGGGGGGGGGCAGCAGGCATGGGGAGGCACTTTTCCTCTGCCCGGAAGCTCTGCGGGACCCCAGTCGGAGCCGGCCCGAGGAGGAGGAGGATCCTAGGACCCAGGTGAGCGAGCCCCGGGAATGCTGCTGCGCATGTGCGGGAGTTGCCTCACCCCGTTCGTATCTAGGGATCCGACGTAAGTCGGATCCACGTAAGTCGGGGACTGCCTGTACTGAAAAATAAGTGATTGTAACACAACAAATATACTTCATGTAGGCCGCTTCCCTCTTACTTGGTTGTTTGTGCATAGGAAAGAGAATAAGCTTCCATTTCCGGTCTTTCCTTCCTGTTATTCTGTTTTCTAAATAAATTTTCCCCTCATGTAAAAGTTGTGAAATTCCGGCTCCTAACCAATTGGGATTTGAAGAAAGCTGCTGGAAGCAAATAATTTCTGTCCTGAAGATGTTGTCAGGAGCCCTCTTTGCTCCAGCTCCCTGGACAGCGTAAGTCCTCTTGGAGACAGGCATTCCCTGGAACCTACACAAGTGTCTGAGGGTATGTCTACACAGCAAATAATGGCTGTTATTCCAAAATAACTATGTGAGCATCTATACAGTGATTTCATTATTTTGAAATAACTGGAGACTTATTCTGAAATGTGTAAACCTCATTCTATGAGGAATAACATCCATTCCAAACTAGCTATTTTGGAATAGCCCCTCACCAGGGCCCTTCTAAGTTATTCCTCCCCTGTGCCTCCTGGGCTCTTAATTGAGATTGCACATCTACATTAGGGGATCCTGCCTCAGACTAATTGTGAGGCTTTCCTGCAGTGTAGACGTGCTATTTCAAAATAAGCTATTTTTGAATAACTATCCTGGAAAGGCTTATTTCAAAATAACCGTGCAGTCTAGACGTACCCTGACTGTCTTCAGTGACATGCAAAGTTTTGTACCTCAGGTTTTATGGGAGGAAAATTAAGAACAATGGTAAAAACAAGATTGTTCTACAGCTCTGGGCCTAGAATCCATGCCATACCCTTGTGAAAACAGTGTTCAGCAAATGTACACTTTTTCACATCCCATTTAAATCCATGAACACAGGTACTCTGATGGTTTTGGAAGGAAGCCCTTGACCTCCAGGCTTTTGTGGGAGTAGAAAAACTGCTATCCAGCACAGCAGGGGTTAAATAAAACCTTTGTGTTCAGCCAGCTCTATCCTGCTCTACCTGCAACTAATGCCGGAGGGAGTGGGGGAGAAAAGAAGGGAACCTGGATAAATTGGAAGCTGACTGGCAAGGAGCCAGGAGCCCTGTGTTTACCAGCTTGAAAGGACAGATCAATGAGTTGCCAGTCATCACAGCCACTTGAGGAAAGTAAGGCTTTCCCTGCCAAGGAAAAGCCTGCAAATATGCTCCAACTGCAGGGCAGTTGGACTACCCGGGTCACACCCCAAACTAAAACGACATGTAGGAAGTAGTCCAAAGAAACAAGTCTTGACCCTGCACCAGAAGGGAAACTCATCTCATAGTTTAGGTATTGAATTTCATAACTCTATGGACTGTGGAGAGGAAGGACCAAGATTTATCTACCATTTTCTCGGGTCTTGAAGATGGATGAGGCTGCCTGGCCATGGAAGACCCTATCACTTGGCTGTATAAAGAAAACTTTTTCTGTTTTGAAATTAAATACTGTACTGTGAATATTGTACCAGTGGCTAAGATTATAAAAAGGAGAAGTATTGTCAATGGACTAGATTTCAGTCCTTTAATAAATTTGAAACAACACTATTTTAATCCTCCACAAAATCCATATCCAACACCAGGTCATATCTGAAGAAGACTTTTTGTTTGAAGATATAATTAAGTTGCATATAGTCTGTGGAGAGACAACAGTTGCCAGCGTCATAGCCATTGGGCAAGCTTTTGAGTTTACTCCGTATGCATTTGGAGTAACTCAACTGGCTTCAGTGCAATTATTGTGGAGTTACTTGAGATTTCTACTATTGTTATTGGGATTTGAATCTAGATCACTGTATAGCTAGCTCCCTTTAGTTAATAAACTATATTTTCTATATTGAGTATATTATTCTGGAATATTTGGAGAACAAAAATGTGAGTTACAATGAAATTCATCCAATTTTACAAAAAAAAATGACAGCAATGTGTAAAGTTGTACTAGCACAAGATTTAATCAGGACAAGTGACTGTCTTTTATTTACACGAAGTATAAGCTGATGAACTGAAAAATAAGTTCAACATCCCAACTTCTCACCTGTCCATTGCTCACAGGACTGTTGATACATGATGGGAGGATGGGCAGTAACATAAACATTTCTGTGTTTCAGAAGTAAGGAGAAGTGGTGTTTGTAAGAGATCGTTGACAATTTTTCAAACGAGCCAATTTTGTTGGAAACTTGAGTTGTCAAAGGCAAGACATATCATGAACGCATTCTGATTTTCACTTTTGTTTAAAAAATAAATGGAATTTTTAAAAAGTTGACTTCAGAACAAAACAAAAAATAAAATGTGTTGGTTCGTGCAAAATGTTAATGTTTGATTATGCTTTTTCTTTCTGTTTCAGAATAGAAAATAATTCAAAATGATAGAGTTTCATGAAAAACTGAAATTCAATTTTCTGCCCAGCTCAATTAATTACATGGGAATTTCTCAGAGGATTTTTATTTTGCAAGGCTTAACAAGTGAAAAATACTGTTGTGTTTTAAATGATTTGTACTGTATCTCTGAAATCATATGCTTGTTCAAGTCTGGAATATGAGTAATAGGAAAAGAGAATTTACATTTTAACCCAGCTGAAATAATTCAACTATAGTGAGTTAACATGTGGATTAATGAAAAACAAGTCTATTTATTAATGTCACATAACTAGATTAGGCTATTGGAATGAAAATGAGTGGTGTTTACAATCCTTGATTCATAAATACTAGGTCTGAGGAGGAAACTAGTGCAAGATCTTGAGTTTTCCTCCCAGAACAGATATTATTTCTCTTTTAACTCTGTAATTTCACATCTCCAAAATAAATTATTCCATTGGCATGAGAAATTTGAACAGTGTTAGTAAAGGGCCTTCCTCCTTTTGGGCATGTCTACACTAGGAATCTATTTTTAAATAACTAAATTTGACTTAATTCCCAATTTTACAAAATTGAAGTACTGTATTCCCACAATGGGGAAACCTCAAAATTAGTCTGAGGCAGGCTCCATTAATGTGGATGTGCTACCTCAACTTAGAGCACCAAGAAGCACTGGGGAGTAATTAGTTGGAATTTCAAAATAGTGGCACTGGAGCATGCGCATTAGGTCTATTTCAAAGTAACTATTTCAAAATTAGCTCTATTTCCTGAAGAAAGCAGGAGTACAGACTTTGAAATAACTAGTCTGTAATTTTGAAATAATGGGCTTGTTAGTATGGACGATCTGCTTATAAATTCGACCTAACGGCGGTTATTTTGAAGTAACACCCTACTTTAGACAACAGCTTTGATAACAAGCAAACAACCACCTCCTGTAATTTCTGGGAGTGCACCTTATGGATTTTATTTTTATCCTATCGGAAATGAAAAGCCAGCTCTTATATAACTGAAGTGCAATGTACTTAGGATAGAAGTGCAAACTTTCCCCTGATTTTGACTTTTTGAAATTGCTTATACAACTATTTGAAATACTGCCTCCAAATGCTTAGAATTAAAGAAGTACACCAAAAACTATGGTTAAAGACCACACTATGGACCCCTTACTTGGGATGATGAGACTCAATGGGGCAACTTATGTGAATAGTCGCTCATCTCTGTAAGTAAAGAATTGACAACTTGACCCTACTTTTTTTATTAGTATTCCATTGGATATGTATCTTACCTCAAGTTCGTACCAGTTTTTGTCAAGTAAACGGATTCATGACTTTTTCTTTCCTTATTACGTGATTTATCACAAGAGGATAGCAACAGGATTCTACTGCCCTGTGAATATATTTTGCTGAACTACTTTATGCAGTTGAAGTATCCTGTTCTAAGACTTGCTGGTTGTTTGACCACTTTTCTTGTCTGCAGCTAGTCAGAGATGTCAGAGAAGAGTGGAATAGTTGAGGCAATCAAACTATAAAGAGGTCACATTAGCAGAAGTGCAGTACTGTACTATGTTGTATATTGATCAAACTGCACTGGCTTTGAGCCTGGCAGAATAGTGAACATTGTCATAACAAGGACATAAAATGATGCAATTGGAATGTGTTCTGGCAATATATTGTGTGGAGGTTAAAACACAGTACAAAAGTTACCATTTTTTATTAAACCTGGTAACGTTACCTAGAGCTTCTTCCTGTGATACCTGACCAAAAGACTCTAACAAAAGAAATAATCCTCACAATTCTGTTTGACTAAAATATGTCAGATGATTTCTCAGTTTAAAAATATTTGCATTCATAAAACAGCAGGGACTAGATCCACAAAGAGACATAAGAATTTCAGTGCCTGGCTCTTTAGCACTCAGCTGCCCTCTGGGATTCACAATCTCTGGATAGGAGTCAGGCTCCATTCTCTACACAATTCAGAGTGTGAATTAGTCACATAATAAAGGAATCCTCAAAAGCCAGAATAATATAAAATAAAAGGAAAGTGAGAACCTCCTAGATTAACCTAAGAAATGTCAAGGACAGGAGTTTGGCCTCTATCCTCCACCCCTGCTGAGAGAAAGACACCTCCTTCTACTCAGAATTCTCAGCCATGAACCTCCTCCTGGAGTTATGCACCTCAGAATTTATCTGTACTTAAAAAGTCACAGTGACACTTCAATGAAGATGCTACCTATGCCGAAGAGAAAGCTTCTCCCATCAATGTAGGAAATCCACTTCCCTGAGAGGTGATAGCTATGTCAATAGGAGTATAGCTAAGGTTAAGTATGATGTCTGCTATATAGACATCAGAGCTATGGCTTTGCTTCCTCTAGTCCCACTGTGATATAGCATGACAGTACAAGCTGTAAGATTTTATTTGACAACTTTGTAGTTACGAAAGTTGCAAAATAGCCACAGAAAAGTAAAACAACACAGCACTGTTTTAAAAAGCATTTTGCCACCAATTCTGTGTTAGTGGCACTGGTACAATGAACTCTGTACACAAGTATACTAGGAGACTGCATTGGCACATTTATACAGGTGTAGCTACAGCAGCGCAACCCACTCTTCCTACTACTGCAACCCTGGTGTATAAAAGAGCTCACTAAAGCTGATTTAAAACTGAAGCCATGACTCTGCATTTTTGTCATACTGCATAGCTTATGGGACGATGGGTGTAAACCAGTGCTGCTTAACATGAGTATGGCATGCAGAAATTGGCCATGTGTATCTAGGCTTTTGATATTTTGAAAATGCAGCTCTAGTGTAATACCATTGCTTATTAAAAAGCCAATGTATTAAAGTAATTCAAATAAAAGTGTAAACATATGCTTTACACTCACAACACCAGATGTATCCTAGAACATTCTAGCTTTGGGTGGGAATTTACATAGGGCTTTGCTCTTTTTACAATATGCATGTTTCCACTTAGGATAAATTAATATAATTAGAAATGCGGAATATAATTAGAGCTAGGTACAGTGCCGGACAACTGCCACCTACATACCCAAATGCAGCATTGTTAAATAATATATATATGGGAGAAGAAGGATAGCTTTGGCATTTAAGGCATTCAGGAAATATAGGTCTATTTCCTGTCTCTACCATGAACTTCCTGTGTGACTACTGGCAAATCGCCTTCTCTGTGCCATCTGTAAAAAACCGATGATAAGTCTGTTTGCCTTTTCTCCATCCTTTGTTGGTCTTGCCACTCTAGGTAGCAAGGCCCAGAGTTAGTGTGAGGAAATACTGCTCCTAGAACAATGGAACCCCCTCTCTCAGTTAGATGCTGCCATACTTCAAGTGCACAACCATAATTTTGCATCTATTCACAACCCCTCCTCCCCTCCCCCCCCCTTCAGGTACAGTGTCCAGACAACTGCCACTTCTATGCAGCTCCGCGAGAAGCCTCTCCTGTTCCTCTCCCCTCCCTCCAAACTCCTTTCTTCCTTATTGTGTTCCAAGGGTTTCCTGTGGGCTTTCCCTCCGAGTCCTCCTGCTCCTCTCCAAAGCTGCAGGATTGTTGGTTTTTTTCGGTTCAGAAGGGTTCCAGTTCCAATCTATCTAACCCTCTCTGACATGCACAGAGAGACAAAGTCAGAGCAACTGCCATGAGAAATGAATTAATGAGCCTTAATGTGGCGCCAAGTCTCCTTTCCTTCTCCTTCGCCCATGAAGCTAATATATTGCTTCTGAAGCTTGTTGTCTCAGTAGCATTTTCTCTCTCCTGCCCCGCTTGCTATTTATTGGCCAGGCATCCTTTGGTCCAGTCATGTTTTTGTCAGTTTCTTTCCCTTCATCGCTCCCTCCCTCTCGCCCATCCATCTATACATATAAGGCTAAATCTCCACCCGAAACACTCCATCCGAAAATGGCTACGGCAGCTGTTGCAACTTGTTTATAATCTAAATAAATTAATTTGATAAGATCATCCATGATAGGATGTCTAATGTACTTGGAAACTGCAGATCGGGAAACCCTGGGACCAAATTAGCATGCAGCAAGGATGACTGGGTGCAGCTTCCATCTGGCTTCCCGACTTTTCCTATATATAGACCTGAAGCCCCCCTGCCCTCCTTCCCGCCTCAGTAGATGTGACGCTCTGTGCCCTACCAGTATATTGCAAAGTTCACGAATGGAGTCAGAGCATCTGTCGGACGGAAGAGGTACAAGCTCAGGAGCGAGGGCAGGCGCAGAAAGGACCCAGCGAATCAGGCTCTGGAGCACTCCCATACAGCCTCCTCCGCACAATTTTGCAAGGCATTGGGGAACAAGGGTTTATGTTTGCACCACCAGAGATGCAACTGGTTATTTGCTTGTAGGTATCTGAAACCCGTCCAAAAGATGCTGAAACTTTCTTTTTCCAGGCCAGGCAAACACATTTTCCGCCGTGTAATCTATTTTGTCAAAAATCAAAAAGGTAAGCAGGCATTGCATTTGCACACAGCACTTAAATAGCCGAAGAGAAGTGGAAGAAGAGAAATAAGATCCACTGCTGTCAATTTCAAGTCCTCTCTCAAAGGAAATTCTGTACCCTCCAGAAACAGGTAGTAAAATGATCTGCTGTGCGGCAAACCTAGTCTTCCCCGCCCCAGCCCCTTTCCTGTGATCATCTATACAATAAAAAAATATAACGCAATCATCCACGGTACAGCGTTCCAAAAGGAACTCCGTAAAGCCACCAAATCCAGCATGAAACGCTATAGACTGCAGGGGAGGAAGCGACACATTTAAAAGCAACGTTGAAAATGGCGTGGAGTATAATTATCTCAAATTGCTATTCGCCTGACACCCTGACACTAATTCTATTCAAGCCACTGGGACGCAAAATAGGACAAAAGCGTTCTTGCCGGTTGCTAGAGTAAGGGTGTGTGTGTGTGCGTGCGTGTGATTGTGTGTGTGTGTATGGGGGGAGGGCTAGAGAGAGGGAGGATGTTAAACTTTCCATGTCAGGAGGAAGAAAGAAAGAAATTAAATAATCAATTTAAGGGAAAGCGTCTAAACAGATCGACAGCTTTAATGCCAACATTTTTAACGCTTGCCCTGTACGTGGATTGATTTTTTTTCTCCAGCATTCCCTCAGCAGATGGATTTTTGCCACTGCAGCTCAGCAGAGGGTGTCAGATCTTTGAGAGTGCACCAGGTTGGAACGAGCAGAGGCTCTTAGCAACTCTCCTTCCGTGTGTGTATGTGTGTGTGTGTGCAACTCAGAAACAGGAGAAGAAGAAAAAGGAAAGAAGAGAGCCCGAGGTGGGAGAGAGAGAGAGAGAGAGACTGACAGAGAGAAAGAAAGGGGAGAAGAAGAAGGGATCGGAGGAGAGGAGAAATGGACAGCCAAAAAACGCAGCGATTGCAGATTTTTTGCAGCGCCATTGGTTCGGCATCCGGTCCTTAGGCTGGGGCGTGATTTCAGCACCAAGGGGGACTGGACAGCACCCAGAGGGGGACTCCTGGGCACCGAGCACCGGCGGCGGCAGCAGCAGCAGTCAGGAGCCCGGCTTTGAAACAGGAAAGCAAGGTCAGTCCGAAGCAAAGCGAAGCTCGCAGGCAGCTCTCTTCTACCACCGCTGCACTGTCTGCCTGATTCTCTCTAAAATGCAGTGGCTGCTTATAATTACTAGCCTTATTCCTGTTCCGATTAGCGAAGCCGGACAACAGTGATCTACTTAGCTTTTCGGGAGCTTTCAGGAGGGGTTTGAGGAGGGGGATTTTTTTCTACTTTTTTTTTTTTTTTTTGCGTGCCTCGCATTACGTGCCTGGATAGTTTGTGGATATAATTATTGACTGGAATCTGGGCTGTTGCAGTATATGTCGGGGGGGGAGAGAAAGGGATAAAGGAGAAAAGAAATCGTCCCCCCCCCTTCCGCTCAGCCTCCTTTCCCCCCACGTTTTTCCTTATGGTGGTGGTTCGGACATCTCCTCTATTGAATGAACTGGAATTGTTTTCGGTGTGAGTATGATGGTTGCTGTTACTTTGTGATGAGATTGGGAATGAATCGTGCGGTTTAAAGATGCTGCTTTGGATTCTGTTGCTGGAGACGTCTCTTTGTTTTGCTGCTGGAAACGTTACAGGGGACGTTTGCAAAGAGAAGATCTGTTCCTGCAACGAGATAGAAGGGGATTTGCACGTAGACTGTGAGAAAAAGGGGTTTACCAGCCTGCATCATTTCAGCGCCCCAACTTCCCAGTTTTACCATTTATTCCTGCATGGAAATTCCCTGACTCGACTTTTCCCTAATGAGTTTGCTAACTTTTACAATGCAGTCAGTTTGCACATGGAAAACAACGGTTTGCATGAAATTGTTCCCGGGGCTTTTCTTGGGCTGCAGCTGGTAAAACGTTTGCATATAAACAACAATAAGATCAAATCGTTCAGGAAGCAGACTTTCCTGGGGCTGGACGATCTGGAATATCTCCAGGCAGATTTTAATTTATTAAGGGATATTGACCCGGGAGCATTTAGGGATTTAAACAAGCTGGAGGTGCTGATTTTAAATGACAACCTCATCAGCACCTTACCTGCCAACGTGTTTCAGTATGTGCCGATCACCCACCTCGACCTCCGGGGAAACCGACTGAAAACCTTGCCTTATGAGGAAGTCCTGGAGCAGATCCCAGGCATTGCTGAGATTCTGCTGGAGGATAACCCATGGGACTGCACTTGTGATCTGCTATCCCTGAAGGAGTGGCTGGAAAACATACCCAAAAATGCTTTGATCGGCCGAGTCATTTGTGAAGCTCCTACGAGGTTGCAGGGCAAAGATTTGAATGAGACCTCAGAGCAAGAGCTGTGCAGGAAAAACAGAGTGGATTCTAGTCTAGCTGCTCCCCCTGCCGAAGAGGAAACCTGTGATCCTGGTCCCATTCCAACCCCCTTCAAAATACACGGCAAAGAAGATCCTGCCACTACCGGATCTGCTCCAAACGGAGGTACAAAAATCCCAGTCAACTGGCAAATCAAGACCCGACCCACAGCTGCGGTTTCCACAATGAGCGTGAAGAACAAGCTACCGGCTAGCATGCCCTGCCCGGAGATTTGTAGCTGTGATCAGATCCCTGGCTCGGGTTTAAAGGTTAATTGCAACGAAAGAAATGTGAGCAGCTTGGTGGCTTTGAAGCCCAAGCCGTCCAATGTGCAGGAGCTGTTTCTGAGAGACAACAAAATACACACCATCAGGAAATCCCACTTTCTGGATTACCGGAAACTTAACCTATTGGATCTGGGGAACAACAACATCGCGACTGTGGAGAACAACACCTTCAAGAACCTGTTCGAGCTCCGGTGGCTCTACATGGATAGCAACTACTTGGACACGCTGTCCCGCGAGAAATTCACAGGGCTGCAAAACCTGGAGTATCTGAACGTGGAGTTTAACGAGATCCAGCTGATTCAGCCCGGCACCTTCAATGCAATGCCCAAGCTCCGTGTCCTAATCCTGAACAACAACCTCCTGAGGTCCCTCCCTGTCGATGTGTTCGCGGGGGTCTCGCTTTCCAAGCTGAGTATACACAATAACTATTTCATGTACCTCCCCGTGGCGGGGGTGCTGGACCAGCTCACTTCCATCACCCAGATAGATTTACATGGCAACCCCTGGGACTGCTCCTGCCCCATTGTGCCTTTCAAGCAGTGGGCAGAGCTGCTGCGCCCCAAGGTGGTCATGAGCGACCTGAGGTGTGAATCCCCAGAAGATTTCTTCAAGGAGGACTTCGAGTCCCTCTCCAACGACGTCATTTGCCCGCAGCTCAAAATCTCGCCCACCGCCAGTTCCAATAGCAAAAACAGCACGGGATTGGCAGAGACAGGGACTCACGCCAACTCCTACCTAGAGACCAGCCGGGTCTCCATTTCGGTGCTGGTCCCAGGACTCCTGCTGGTCTTTGTCACCTCCGCCTTCACAGTGGTTGGCATGCTCGTGTTTATCCTGAGGAACAGAAAGCGCTCCAAGCGGAGGGACGCCAACTCCTCTGCCTCGGAAATCAATTCCTTACAGACAGTCTGCGATTCGTCCTACTGGCACAACGGCCCCTACAATGCAGACGGAGCCCATAGGGTGTATGACTGTGGCTCCCATTCGCTATCAGACTAAGAGCTGGGGCCGGAGAGGGGGGGAAAAAACCAAGTAGGAAATCAATTCAAGTTCGCAGCGAGCAAGCAACTCAGTGGTTAAAGCGTCCCTGAGCTGCGCATTGCTGGCTCGCCTGCTAACGTCACTGCTCCACACCGATCAGGGACGGTTCTGAACCTCTGCTCCCTTCCGTGCACATAACACCCCCGGGCGCGCAAAAGCCAACGCTGCGGCGTATTTCAGTGAGCGAAGGCCGGGGCTTTCCACGCACCCTTTCAAGGTAGCCCCACTGAAGCGGTGCTTCGGGCATCGGACTGCGCATTGCCCTAGCGTGCAATGGAAAGCCAGGAGCCACTTGGTGCAAGTCTTGCAGGGGGCCCCATTGTTTTGCGGATTAGCCCCATGTGGGCGGGCGAGGGGGGAGGGAACCCAGCTGGTGGCCTCCTCCCCCCCGATAACGCAGCGAGAGTGAAACGTTGCACGAAGGCATGAATGTAATGTAAATAGACGACTGATTAAAACAAACACAAACAGTGCTGCATGGCTCGCATGGATACAACGCACCCCAAGGACGCTCCTCCAACACCCAACTGGAAACAGCGTCTAGTTCACACCACCATCCCTCTTACCTGATAAGTCCCATCGTATCAAACTTTCTATATACAAAATACAGTATGATAATAAAAAAGTGCCATTTCGCCATATTTTGTGTGATCGGTAGGCAGTAGATAGAGATCGTACTTTTACTGTGGAAACAAATGTAAAGCTTTTCTTTAAGGCATATTTGCATGGATAGTCTCATTGGTTCATTTTCTGAGTTGGGGGGAGGGGATTTACTTTGTTGGGCGAAGTTTTGTTTTTGGTTCGGTTACCGCTTTTTTCTTTTTAAATATACACCTCCAGCAATGCCTTTCCACCTGAATGTAAAATTTAGTACCCTTGATTTCTATTATGGTAACCGTGTAAACATTAAAGAGAAATCCGAGGCAGTTAAGCATGACCAATTAATGTCACTCGAGTGCTTAGGCTGCAGAGTTTAATGGTAGACAATTCTGTGCTGTTGTAAATCTTACTCTAACTTGAGGAAATCAGAACTGAGGAAGCAAGTGAAACTTACTAATTCTATTCGAGGATTTTATAATGGCATATTTTTTCAGTATTAAAGTGAAAATGTTTTCAACTCCGGGTCCTTACCATTTTTCCAGCACCAGTTTTTGCAAGAGCTTTGTCTGGTTCAGGGGGTAATATTCTGCTTTCAAGTCTGAGTATCTCTCGCTTTCTCTCTTCCCCATCGCACCAGCCTCCTCAAAATGTAAATACCACACAACACTTCTTCTCTGGTTTTTAATGCATCAGTGAATTCCTTTATTAATACAGAGCATCTCGCTGCTGCTGCTGCTGCTGCTGCACACACTGCAGATATATTAGAAGTGCAAGTGGAAATTGGAGTTAATTGATTCTGTCTCATTAAGCCGAGTCTAGATTTCACTGCTCAGCATTTTAGACCCACACGCTGTCCCGGTGACTGGCAGCCGTGTCTGCTACTGGCTTGAGTAGCTGCCGGGAACAGGGAAACTAATTAACCAAGGGACTTTCCCATTCCCGGCCCCAGTAGCTGAGACTTTTAGTATTAACACTTGAACTAAATACACGTAGGCGGATGCTGTCCAACCTCAAACGGATCTCCTTTGATTCCTTCCTTTTATTAGGCCGTGTACCTTCCCTAAATGATACATGTAAAGATAGGAGGCCGGGGCAAACCAATTGTAACTCAAAGCTCAAGTCCCAGGGGAAAGAAGAAAAAAAATCTGTCATGTTGCTTCTGGCTTTCTCCAGGCAGAGAATCCTTTTAAAGATTAACACACTGTAAGGTACGAGCTAACCTGCTAATACTGATTCAGTAGACTTTATAGGAAATGTCCACCTTTGGAATATGTGGTGGGAAAACAGACACGGTTTTAAACCCATACATAGTGCAGCTGATACATACCCATTTTACAGTGGTAGAAGCCTAACAACTATTCTAGCATATTTTAAGTGAGGCAGATAGTTCTTCTGACCTACGATCATTGTTATGGAAGGATGAGTAGCTTCCTACAAGAGGTCTGATATTTTCTTTCATATGGTTTGTACTAAGTTTTCGTAATACAATACTTTAAAAAAACCCATTACATCAGGGGCCTTCACTATTTCTGATCACTTCTCCTTTGCTATAATGATTGTTCTGCCAGAACATCCTGTGTTACACAATATGATGCAGCAGAGTCACCAGAGTCATTTGAATGTATACATCTCAGTTTATTTTTTTAAAAAGTTTAAAAGGTGTTTAAATGTGAATTAAAACACCTCTTTATGAGGACATCAGCTTCAGTTAACAGAGGATACAGCAGGCCTTCCTGAATAATGTTGGGTTGTAATACAATCAGTAAAAACTATGAGGATTTCTATGGCACCTTAAAGACTAACACATTTATTTGGGTATAAGGTTTTGTGGGATAGGGCCTTCTTTGTCCATCCTACAAAGTTTATGCACAAATAAATGTGTTAGTCTTTAAGCTGTCACAGTCTTTAAGCTACTCACTCATTTTGTTGAAACAGACTAACACAAGTATACCTATGAAACTCACCACTAGAATTTGTTCCCCAAAGTGAGAGGAATTAATTGGTGCCAATTTAAAAGTAATAGTTTTTTAAAATAAATTACATATTGACCAGTATATAAGGAAGATCTCCAAGTTGCTTTAAAAAAGAAGTATAAAAATGCAGAAATAAGTTTAAAATAATTGATGGGCAAGAAGTATATCTTTCTTGATTATAGGTATATTATATAGACACACACATAATAAAAATGGTATCACACTATTATTAATATATATTTATTGCATAGATTTTTGTTTTCTGACTTTTAGAAGATCTGTATAACTCTAGAAGTCATCTGTGGTATGTGACGTATGTTGCTTCCAGTTGAATCACTCTTCAATTAACCAAAATAAAAGATATTTCAGCAGGACCAGATGGAAAAAGTAGAAAAGATGTAGATCTCTTGTTTAGTCCTATAGCTTAAAACAGAATATTTTCTGCTTGCTGTGTAGCTAAGAATAGCCTAGAACTTAATCTGTTGCCATAGAAATATGTGTTTGTATATATGATAACCTTTTTCTTGCCTATTTAACAGAAAGATGAATGAAGTTATCTAGTAGCAATATGGTAATATAGTGAATGGATGATACTTCCCCGCACAGATGCATATATTTATATTATTTTGTTAATTTTTCACCTGTAGTAACAAGGTATTTTAATAATTTGATAATGGAATGTTTCATATGCAACTTGTAAGCTCAGGGAATAGCAGCTCATCTTCAGTGGGAGCTATATAAGATCCTATGTGAAAAAAAAAGAAAAGGACTAGGCTGCTAGTCCTTAGTAGGGCAAATCTTCTGCTGACCTTAAAGGGTGGGATTTTCAAAAGTGCTTAGCGTAGGACTAATTATGCCTCCACCGAAGTCAGTGATAAAATACTCATTATCAACAATGAGAGCAAACTTCGGCCAGCATTGAAAGCCTTTTGAAAACCCAACTCCAAGTGTCTAGTGAGACCCCAGGTTTCTAGAGAAGATTTGATAGACTTTGTATGTACAAAAGTTTTTCCTGTATTGTGTCTTCAGAAACCTATTATTTAAGTGAGATCTCTTTATAGCTTGATCCGTGACATTGTAAGGTGTAGAGATTTAATTATATTATTTAGCACAGTTAGTATTTGGTTTGGTTTGTATATTTTTATTTATGTATAATGCACATCCCAATAGTTTAAAATTATTATTGAGATCAACAGAGCATCATATTGATGCTTAAACAGATTTGTGTAAATATAATGGACCATATTGTCTGGCTCAATTCCATTTCCACAGCACAACTGGTGTATAAAGCCACCACAGATTACACAATATCTCCACAGCTGTTGATTCTCCTGGCATAAGGAAATCTCTTGGGGATAAAGAGCTGGCTCTCTGGATCCTATGCCAGTTTCCCTTCAGCTCTCATTTTAGGGGATATATCACACTTCAGCAATCTCCAGGTGGCATATGGGTCTCTGAAAGTCAGTATATTCCTTCTAGGCCATGCTAAACTGTACTGGAGCTACCTCCATGGCCACTGCAGTTCAAAGCCACCTCTCTGATGATCCCTATTTTTCTTATACTAAATGGTTCTAGACCCAAGAAAGAATGTGGGCCAATGTGGAGGTGCTGCAATTAATATAATATAATATAATATAATATAATATAATATAATATAATATAATATAATATAATATAATATAATATAATATAATATAATATAATATAATATAATATAACTAAGTCTAGCAATTGAGGAATCATTCTTTGACCATTCAGCTAGTGATACAGTGCTTACATTGTTAATTTACTGTTAACTCAAATTATAAGCTAGTATTTAGCTCAACTATTCAACAGATTGAGAAACTGCCATCACATTACCTTATAATTACCGGGGAAAATGCATAGAGTGCTTAATAGCACCCCTATGAATAGGGTACCCTATGAATAAGGTTTGTACCTTGACAGTTCATATTGCACATTACTGAGTGGCTTCAACTATCTGTCAAAAATATTGAAATATTTGTGAGTGTTTATTTAAATTATTCTTCTGATCTAAAATACAGGAGCTGATCTTCCCAGAAAACATGAGATCCATGTATAGAACACTTGCTGGATCAAATTGGCATTTGGCAGTGGAGAAAAGAGCAGAAATACACAGCAGAATTCTATGAGAATCTGAGTCTCTTGAAAAGGGCTGAGTGCTGTCAGCTCTCTTTGGATCTGGTGGCGCTGATAGGTCTCAACACCTAGCATTTGTCCCATAACCTGAGCACTGGATTCATTTTTCTCTTATAAATAGTTAATGGGCCTGATAGTGCAATTCTTTCTCAGTCCCATTAAAGCCAGAAAACAAATACTGTTAAATGCTATTGAGCACTCACAATTCCCAAAGATTTCCACTGAGGTTTCTGATCTTCAGCAGCACCTCTCAGGCTTTGGCTTACCAGGACTTGTGACTGAATAAAGACTGTAGTAATCGGTTCAATATGATTGCAATGTTCTTCATATGCAGTGGTGGGACCTCATCAGTATGGATTGCTCATTAGAACATGACAGCCCTGAAATTCTGACTTTTAAAAATCAAATATTATGGGATTAATACTCTGTATTGATTTCAGTACAGACTTCTATAGCAAAGATGGTTAGCCACAGCTGAAGAGTGCAACAGGGCAGGGATAATATTGTGGGTACCAGTGGGGAATTTAAGGTAGAATGAATTGTTGAATTACTTCTGAAAGTAATTGCCTTAAAGCAGCGCACAGGAGTAGTGAGTTCTAGTCCTGACTTTGCTTCTGACCTGTGAGATGAACTGATAACAGTCATTTAATCTCTCTATTTTCCTTCCTATATCATCTTAGATTGTTAGCTCTTTGGGGTAGTACCTGCATCTTAGTGGATGTCGGTCTCAGTGGGACTCTGATCTTGTCTGGAGCACTACTGTAATGTAAATAATAAATAACAATCATTGAAATGTGAGATGGAGGCTTGGGATGGAAAATATAATGCACACTAAAATAAAGCTATTTCTGGTTGAAGGCACCAATTTCTTCCTGATTTCTATAGTTTATTAGGCTGGACAAATAGAGGCTTTAGAAAGAAATATTTAGCATATTTTTCTTTTTTGTTGAATTTCCTTTTGTGCTCTATGTTTATTTAGATTCAATCTCATCTCTTATGCAAATAAAGTGATGAGGTGGATGATGACAGGGCCTTTGAGATAGGATTCAGATGGCATGACCAAGAGGTAGCTGACAACAGATTGGATTTTTCATTTGGACAATGATTGAATACTATTATTAGTAAAAGTTAACATCAATGGAATAGAACACAGGAAAATGGTCTTCTGTTTCTACATAAAAGATAAGGCAACACTGGGATTCTTATTGGGGCCCACTGCTTCTGTGACAAAGTGAAATTGCAATGGCTTAATTTCTTTTTACTGTGTGATTGACGCTGGTGTCACAGACACTGATGTAAAATAGGAGTATCTCCAAAGATGTCAGCTGAGTTTTAGTCATGAAACCAATGCAAGTGTGATTTGAGTTAATATGTTTTAACATTACTAATATTCATTTGCTGCATTCTGAATGTCCTTAAGTATCATGACATTGACCCTGTGCAACTCCATGGATGTAACTGAGTTGAAAAAATTAGCTTATTAAAGGGCATGTCATCTATGACATACACTTTTAAAAGTGTATATTTATGAACTGTCTGGTTTCTGACTGTTTTACGTTGTTGTCTGAATAAGGATCATCCTAGCATTTCTCTCATATAATGGGCTGTTAGGAACAGCAAGGAATGCATTTCTGGTGTTTGAGAAATTAACGATGAACTTTATGAAATAATGCTGAAAACCAAGTGGCTGAAATAGTGGAAAAGTGCAATAATTCATAAGAAATATATGAATGGGTCTCATATCACTTTTATAACAATTATTTTACAAATCAAAACAAGGAAATCTCTTAGAACTGTGCATTTTGGGGGATTTATTGAAATGGTATAACAGCACCATAGGCCAATCAGAAACTTCCCCTTCTGTGCTACATTATAGGTAAATGCTTAAAACACCTGTTAGACTAAAGACTGCTTTACCTAAAGTGGAATTTATTACTTTTACATTATGAATAAATTTAATATTTTGGCTTCATTGGGAATTGTGTCTCTGTAGCTGTGGGCATAATGCTGGCCTGAAATTGTAATGGTTAGGTTATAAGAGCCCAAGTCCCATTAATTTCAATTTCAGTTTTGTACGTACAAAAAATATTTCATTGTATTGGCACTAAGGAGATGTTTGGTTTAGAGATGGGTTTGAGTCACAAAGTCCATATCTATAATCAATTTGCACATTTTATGGAATTGGTTAGATTTTTGTTTGCCATTTTATATTTAGGGGAATGAGCTATACAGTTCAGCTCTGGATCTGAACTTCTCCAAGGAGTGGGACTGATTTTGATGTAGGATTTTGATGTAGTTTGTCTTTAATTAAAATGCAATGGAAGTATTGTATGTTTTCATTGTTGGTATTATATTATTGACAGTATTGTCAAATAGAAATAATGACCACATTAGCAATTTTACAGTCCAATTACAGTCCTTCCTACTGAAGTCAGTGGCAGAAAACCCAGATCAAACACTCAATGCACAGAAAAAAACAACAAATGGCCTGGTAGCACTTTATAGACTAACAAAACATTTAGACGGTATCATGAACTTTCGTGGGCACAGCCCATTTCTTCAGATGACTGGAGTTAAGTGGGCTGTGCCCCTAAAGCTCATGATACCATCTACATGTTTTGCTGGTCTATAAAATGCTACCAGACCATTTGTTGCTTTTTTCTGTACAGACTAACTCCTCTACCCCCTGAAGCTACTCAATGCACAGTATCCTTAAGATTAAACAATTGATAAAAAAAGAAAGAAAAATATTTAGATGATAGCTGAAGTGTATTTTCAGATATATATCATGATATTTTTGCCAAACCATAAGTAATAAAAAATCTTACATGATTTCTGAGGGCTATAGTTAGTACATGCATGATGGTATTATTTATTTTTATTTGATTATGCCTTTTAAGGTTTCCTTAGGGGGGAAAGAAAAACACTTAGGGTATGTCTACACTGCCACCCTAGTTCGAACTAGGGTGGTAATGTAGGCACCTGGAGTTGCAAATGAAGCCCGGGATTTAAATTTCCCGGGCTTCATTTGCATAAAGCCGGGAGCCACCATTTTTAAATGTCCACTAGTGCGGACTCCGTGCCGCGCGGCTACACGTGGCACGGAGTCTGCACTAGCAGATATTTAAAAATGGCAGCGCCCGGCTTTATGCAAATGAAGCCCGGGAAATTCAAATCCCGGGCTTCATTTGCAACTCCAGTTGCCTACATTGCCACCCTAGTTCGAACTAGGGTGGTAGTGTAGACATACCCTTAACGAGGAAAGAAAGCATTTTTTATTAGGCCTATGCTTTTTGAATTTAATATTTTGTTGTTTCAGGAGATTGGTAATAGGATAATTTTCAAATAAAATAATAATAATACGTTGTACCCCAAATATAGCCTTTATCTGTTATAACTTACATTGGTATGCTGTAGCTCTATTGGCATCAGTGGCATTGACTTTGACTTAGAACCATTTATTAACGGTTGTAAAGTGTTTTTATGGGAGGCACTAGGGGAGGCACTATATATATATAGTGCTTCCCATAAAAACACTTTACAACCATTAATAAATTTAGCCTCACTTGATTATTTATATTATGGATAGATAATACTTTACATGTATGTATTGATCAATCAATATAGGTATCAATGTAGGATAAAATCCTATCCACCGTGCTCACATGAATCTTGCTAAAATAAATAGGACTACCTGAGGAAGATGAACAGGACTTGGCCCAAGTCCTCTCTAGAACACTAGGTCAAATCCATCCCACATCAGCAACAGTTGAAAGCTTTTACTATGTGATGACTATTTGTGAAACAAGTTGATGGTCTGACTCCAGTCCCCAATCAACACAAGTCTATAGCACACACTAATTAATATCACTACAGTTGACATGAATTGCTGAGTCCTACTGCCATTATCTACAGAGAGACCGAGAATTTGGAGACTGAATCATTTTTTTCAGTCTTGGGTGATCTGGTCCTTTTCAGGGGAGTTCTTTCAATTCTGGTTCAAGTCATGCATGGCCAAATTATCTAAAGTTCTTAATACATTCAGACATATATATGTATCACCATGGTAGATGGTGGTGGTGAGTTTTCTGAAATATGGCACTTGGATTTTTTCAGTGGAATAGCTCCATTAACTTAACACTGCAGTACACTAGCTGATGATCTAGCCAAAAAGGAACAGTTTTGGGCTCCAGGTTAGGGATGAGGTGTACTGTGATGCAGTTTTTCTGTCTGCTCTGTACCTCCTCTGTTGATCAAGAGCAGATGTTTGTATCTAGAACTTTTAATCTAAGACCTTTGAGGGATACTATTAATTCACATAAAAAAAGTGAAAACATATCAAAATAATTTTAATAACTACTTTTAATAGGAATTTAGATTCACAGAAATGTCAACTCCAAGGAAGTTATAATGATGGCTGATAATGAAAGTATTATGCTTCCTATCCACCTGTATTAACATTGTAACATATTGCCAATATTACTGGAGAAAACTCCTATTACATAAAATCTAGTCATAAGAAAATTATATGCCTACACCCTTTTCTTGAAAGTAATTTTGAAGTTGTGAAAAGAGGTAGTGGAAATCTTGATTGACTAAAGCATGAATTGTTAAGCAGGAGTCAAAATCCATTAAACAGTTGAGCGTATATCAGAATTTTTGCTAGAGTAAATCTGTAGCTGTGCTGAATTCAGTGGAACTATGCTGATTTACACCAGCTGAGATCTGGTCTTTTATCTTTATCATGGGCTAATAGATTTGGCCTATTAGAGTTCTACCACTGATGAATTTGACTCATATTTGTTAACTTCATTGTGGTCTTAAATAAAATCAATGCAGTGGTTTGACTTTTGTCTCTCATAAACATCAGTCTGTCCCACCCTCCATAATTCAAAGAAAAATCAATTGTAAAACCCCTACACTGAACTGCTGTGGAATTCAGATCCTAATGTTTATTTATTTTTGAAGTCTAAGACTGATGAAGCACAATAGGGAATTGCATACTGGATTTCTCAGTACATTAGGCAGTCTGTGTGTAACAAACAAAAAAACAACTAGAGATTTCATTACTAACACATTTTCATTCCTTACTCATTAAACCTATGAACTTAACTCTATAAGTCAATTTTAATTATTTTTTATGTTAATATAGCACTTTAAACCAGATATTGTGCTTGGATATTATTTTCATTATTTCAATATCTTGCTTCACAGTTTCAATATATTTATTAACATTCTTATTGCACTACTCTGCAAAATGGTAAAATAGTTTCAATTCATTAACTTTTCTCTGACTTCTCCATCTATCAAAGTGAAGTTGCAAGCTTGAATTGTATCATATAATTTGTGTAACAAGCCATTTGTAAATGATTGCATAGATCTGGTAGAACTTTCTAAATTGCAGTGCTATATTTTTAGCAATTTCCTACTATTGTGAAATAGACACATGGAACATCAATTGAAATATGTATATAAGTCTTTTTGAAATGTGAAAGAAGATTTTTTGTCTTGCCAGTGCTGTAGAAATTAGGACAATGAGGCATTAGTTGTAATATAAAACTTCACAGGTGACTTGAAAAAAATAGGAATTTCTGATTAACATTTCAAGTCTGAACAGTAAGGAAAATACACATTCAAAACCAAAAATAAAAGCAGTCTTAATTTTTGATCTCTCTATTTCAATTCTTTTTCCATAAAGAACCACCGATAAACTATAAGTGCATATAGCCTTTCAGATTGCTGTTCAGAAATTATATTAAGGTTTATAAGAGAACAGAGAAAAGGTGAAACAATGGTATTGTAGATAACTTTATTTTAAGAAAAAACATATAATTCCTAGTAAATTGATTGAAGTAAAGATTAAGCTATCCCTTTTAAATCCTGTTTGCATATGAGTAACCCAGCCACATTTTAACTTTATGTGCAGTTTTTAGTTTTGTGCACACCTGCTTCAATGTCTTCAAAAGAATGGCTATACTTACGACTATTCTAACAAAAAGAAATCTTAGTCCAATTCTACTTTCATTGACACTGATATAAATCAGATGACTGTTAAAATAAATTTGGGTGATAATTTCAGATGGCGTAAATTGATATCAGCATCTGAGGAGCTGGCCAACTATTGCTAAGTTATACCATTATAAAACCAGTGCAAAACCTGAGTCAGAACTCAGATACTGCTTGCTTTGTCAGTCAAGTGCCATGCTATAAATTTAGGGCCAGATCCTGCATTCCTTCCATAGTCAAAACTTCTAGTTTTCATTGGGAATTTTTTTTTAAATATGCAAGGAATGCAGGATTGCATTCTTAATGGGTTATATTCTGCTCTCGGTTGTATGTCCATTTTGGAATTACATCAGTGTAACTGAATTTAATTCATTGTGCTTATCAGCTCTACAATTTATGAATTTGTTTATTGGCACAGTATAGCAAAAGTTATAGATACTTACCACCGTGGATAATTCACATTAAACATTTAATTTTTAAAGTTTTAATCTTTGTTTTGTCATGATTGGGATTACATAGGTCATTTTTGTAAACTCTATTCTAAAATATTTTTAATATTAATAGCACATTAGTTTTGAGTTTAAGTTCAAATGCTGTTGGTAGCTGAGCTGATAGAATGACAGAAATTCAAGGTTAATTCCTTCTAATTTGGACAAGTCATTGGGGGAGAGCAAGGGTATAATGCTGCTCCTGATGAAGATAATGGCAGTTTGGTCCTAGATTAGATCATGTCCCCTGGGAAAATCTCACTGTTTCTATTCTTACACTCTTTTCCCATGATTAATTGTCTTTTTTGCAGGTAAACCGTTAATGAAAACTTTCCTTCTGGAAAATCCCAAGATAATATAATTTAAATTATGAACCAGTTTTAACTATCTTCTTTCAATTATGCTTCTCTCAGCTGATCACATCTTTATAGGGCCCTTAGTCTCAAAGCTTTGAAATATGTAACATAGCCAATCTTTGTTAATCTACCAACATATATATTTTTGCAAATATGGAATACAGTATACTCATGAAAATAAATATTTGGGGTTCTATGTCAACGGTAAGTTGATTAGAGCTCAAATATTTGGAAATTTTACCATTATACCAACATTCTGAATATGTTGGTACATAAGTAAGGAGACGTTCTGGTATATATGGGATTAATTTGATTGTTAAAGTATTCACTGTAACAGGATTGTAATAAATGTAAAACATATACACTGTACACTATGGCCAACATTTTCAGATACTAGATGATTAAAGTTTGGCTTAAAACCCTATGTTTATGTAATAAATATAAATGTCCTGATTTTCCAAAGGTGTTCATCACCTGCAAATTCTGTTGAATTCAAGCTGATTATAAGCGCTTGATACTTCTGAAAGTCAGGACATTTAGCCCTAGTTTATACTAGGGAGTTATTACAAAATAACTCCCCTTATTTTGAAATACCAAGTAGAGCATCTACACAATCAAACCCACTATTTTGAAATAATGGGTTGGTTATTTTGAAATAATAACTCCTGCTTTCCAGGAGGAATAACACAATATTTGTGGTATTGAGGGCAGTCTAGAACTACTCATTCGAAATAACTATTCCCCAGAATAAATCAGATTAATTACTCCCCAGTTATTCCTGGGAGTCTAAGTTGAAGTAGTGTGTCCACAATAAGGGAGCCTGCCTTGGACTAATTTTGAAACTTCCGTGTAGTGTGGACATGTATTTTAGAAATGATTATTTTTGGGAGTTATTATTTTGAAATACCTTATTTTGAAATAATTTCCTAGTGTAGACATGTTTTATATTTTGAGGCCTCAGCATGAATTTAGGAGCTTAACTGTATGCACACACATGAAAATTTTGGCCTGTAGTGTTTGGTATTGCATGAACGAGATATGCAGCAGGATATATTTTTCTCTGAAGGTAGGAATAAATTTTTGCTTTCATCACCTACTTTCTAATGTCCATAGTAGATTATTAGATAAACGATTAGTCTTTTAAGCTGGAGTTTTTTCTCTGAAGGATTGAGGTCTGTCTTAACAAAAGGTCAGTTCTTTACAAAGAAAATATGTGAGATTGTGCTAGTCCAGTCAATCAAAGCACTTTTGTAGCTTGCTCTTCCAGAATTTATTCACTCATTAGATGGGTTTTCTGTGTTTCAGTTGAATGTATTTTGTGAATATTTTGTGTGTTTGCATGTGTATTGTCTATCCGTGTCATAGATGTTAACACCTACACTGTACAGTTTAATTATGAGTGTTGGGCTTAAAAAGGGACATGTATATAACAGGTACCATCACAAAATAGGCAAGCTAGTTTAGCCAAGAATATGAAATCCTTCCTCCAAGGAGATGGAAATATTAGTTCAGTCAGAATAAGAGTCAGCCTGATTCTCAATTCAGTCTCTGAACCAAAGCTTTCCTGATCATTTAGGACCAAATACTGGAATAGACTCTAGTGATTGTTCCACCAGCCCAGAATTATTAAAGTGTTTTGTGACCCACACGTACACCCACACAGACCTATTATGTCACAGGATATGTCTGCATTACTGCTGAGAATAAGCCTCCAGGCCCGGTAAACACACTTGTGTTAACTGGAATTAAGCTAGCAAGCATGCAACTGCAGTGTCGATGTTGTGGCTCAGGAAGGAATGCAGGCTTTCAAGTGCACCTGATCCCATATGTCTGAAAGGCAGCTTCAGAATTAGTTGTGTCATCCACACTGCTATTTTTAATCCATTAGCTCAAATTCACAATTTTAACAACACTTTTAAAAAGGCCACTTTTGAATTACAGATGTTTAAACAAACGCAGAAGTTATATTTTCAGTTGGATTTCTGCCTTCAGCAAAGCATATAGGTTCATTTTATAACATACGTTATAAACTGAGCTGCCAATTAAACAGTAATGGGACCTAGTGCTTTTTATTATATTAATAAAAAGACCCAAATGAACACAGTGGATGTTATTGAATTTTAAAACATAAGTTTAACTTTATTGATTAAAAAGTGCTTTAAGGAGGTTTTGCACAGGGACCATTGTGTATTTGAGGCTACACCTGAACAGCGTGGTAAAACCATTTTGAACCACTTATCTATAATCTGGCTCCCAGGAGCTCATTTCAAGATAAGGAACTATTTTATGTACTACATATATAGGCTTGTAAGAACTCTACCCAACATAATCAGGAATTCCCAACAATGAAGTGATTCCAGAGTTAGTTGCTCCCAATTTTTTAGCTTTTCATTGTGGACTGACCTATTAATACATCAAATCATACCTGGAGGATGGTGCACAGGAAGTGTGAGGGCATAAGAGATTTTCCTTAATTGTGCACTTCCCACATAGTGGCCAGCAGCTGATGCAGGAGTCCAGAGTGCTTGTCCAGAGCAATCACTGTGGAGTTAGATGACTATGGATGAGAGCATATGCTGCAGTTCAAGGTACAGTGATATCACTCTGCAATAGCTCCTGGTAACATTGTTGTCCCTTTTAGTGGGGTAACTCTGAATTGTGCCCTTCTCAGGGATGTGCATAAGTGGCACAATCTTCCCCTAGCATATTTAAAATACCCATAGGTTGTTCTTGGACTGATAAGTAATCTGTGCTTGTTTACATTGAAGAGCACATCTCAGCAGGGGGGAAACTGACCTGAAGATCCCATGCAAGCAATTTCCAGGTCATAGCCCAAAACTAGCCAATTGTATTGACCTTCCCATCCACATATGGCAATCTTCAGAAATTCAAGAGCCAGGGCATACCCACTGGGGTTCAGGCTTCTGCCATACATGAGGCACCTGCTGGGGTTCAGGGCATCAGACCTATGAAAGGTGCTTGCTAGGACTTGGGGGGGGGGTGTCAGCTCTGCTCTTCTCGAATCTCAGCAGGTGTGTCCCCTAAGGCTGAGGCCCTGAGGCTCCCCTCTCTGATAAGCAGAAGCTCTTATCTTACTATTGAACTGCAAGGTAGATGTCACAAGTTCTTTCTCTACCCCAGTCTGGTAGATGGAGAATAGCCTGGATAGGATGTAGTGGGTCTCTGTGAGCTCTACTTTAATGGCCAAAAAGTTGCATGGTACTCACAAGTCACAGTCTGGCCTCTCCTGTCATAGCCTGATTAAAATCTTTCATTTAATGATTGTTATTGCTCTAAAACCCCCAAACTCCAAAAGCACCCAGGTGACCAAGGTGTATGTTTGTAACTGGAAGGGAGTAGGCCATGATTTTATTAGTTATAGATAGGTGCTCATCCCTGAAAGAACTCCTAATGTCTAACAATAAGTGTGCTAACCTGGCTTGTGAAGCAGTTATCAAATTAATTAAGAAGATCAACACATGCACAGGATGTATAAGTTCAATCAAGTAATTCTATCCTGTAATTTGTAACACACTCTGTAAAATTTAAATGTTTCCATCAAATATTCAAATGTGACTTCTTTAGTAGATGATAATTACACGTCTTCAGTTTGTTTGGAAAACTTGTCAGGAACAGGAACACACTAGGGTGATCATTCTAATCCCACTTATCTGGAAGACAAGCTTTTTGGTTTTTTGGTTTTTGTTAAAAGGGATGATATTGTGCTTTTCCTGGTCAAAAAGAAGAGAAAGAGTCTAGGTAGACTTACAAGTGCATTTTGCCTTCAGATAATATGATAAATTGCAGGACTCTTGTGAAAAAGATTTTTATTTTCTTCATTTAGCAGAAACACCATCTTTGCGACTCTCTTGCTATTGACAAGTACAGTCTCGGATGTGCAGGTTAAGTGTAATATGCTTTGCTCCTTTTGTGAGCATGGGACCTCAAACCATCTAGCAATGAGTGTTACCAAAAATTATAACTTTATCTGCTGTCTTCAGGAGACCAGGCCTTTTGGCTCACACATGCTAGACACCTACTGCTTCTTTACAGAAAAAAATAACAGTCCATATGGCATTAATTGTACAATTTGTACTCTGCAAATTACCTGGCACTACTTGCCTTGTATTGCCACTACTCCAGTAATTGTGTTACCTGCACAGTTATGCCTTAAACATTTTTTACAATGTATAAAATTCTTGAATGATTTAAAAGATTTTTTTTTCTGCTGTGATTTTACATGGCTGTTCTTTCAAATAGTTTATCAGTGCTATTTGCCAATACATTACTAGTATGAACACATATTTAATTTCACTCAACCAAGGGTATGGCTACACTACAACACTATTTCAAAATAACTCGCGCTATTCTGAAATAACTTAGTCTGCGTCTACACAGCAGACAGTTATTTCAAAATAGTGTCAAAATACTATCAAACTGGAGGACTTCTTACTCTGACTCCTGTAAACCTCATTGTATGAGGAATAAGAGAAGTCGGAGGAAGAGTGCTCAGTTTCAAAATAAGTGCTGTGTGGACACTCCCTATTTCAAAACAAGTTATTTTGAAATAAGCTACGCAATTGACATAGTTCAATTTGTGTAGCTTATTTAGAGTTAAGGCCTGCAGTGTTGATATACCCAAATGACTTAATATAAACTCTTAGGGTAAGTCTACACTGCAACACTACAGTATTTCGAAATAACTTAGTCCACATCTACACATCAGGTAGTTATTTTGAAATAGTGTCAAAATACAGTACTGTCAAGTTGGAGGACTTCTTACTCTGATTCCTGTAACCATCATTGTATGAGGAGTAAGGGAAATCAGAGGAAGAGTGCTCTGTTTTGAAATAAGTGCTGCATAGTCCCTCCCTATTATGAAATAAGGTATTTCAAAATTAGCTATGCAATTGATGTAGCTCAGTTTGCGTTGCTTATTTTGAGTTCAGCCCTGCTGTGTAGATGGACGCTTAGATCGAGACTGCATTGCTATTTTGAAATACCGGAAGTATCCCAAAATAACAATGCCGCATCTTTAAAAGTGCCTACTATTTCCTGAAATAGTGGGTGTGCTATTCCAGCATCTCTGTAATCCTCATTCCATGAGGGTTAAGGGATTTGATGGAATAGTGCGTTATTTTGAAACTTGGCACTGTGTAGACAGCACCAAATTTCAATATAAGCTCTTTTGATTAGATTCGGAATAAGTTATGCAATTTGTGTAGAGCAAATTGCGTAGCTTATTCCATCAGAAGGGTACTGTCTAGATGCACCCATAGTAAATATATCAGCTGAGGCTTGAAAGCTTTGGACATATCATTTCTTTTCTGCTCACCATATTATCTGAGAATATAATTATTTTATTTGCAGCAGAATTTTTACATATTCCCTGACAAGCTGTAGTTATATGCAATTTTATATCTTTGTGGGAGTAGGACTGGGGGGACGGGGGAGTGAAGGGTTGGATAGGAATAGACAATAGTGTGGTGTAGTTTGAAGGCATGGGAAAAGATTGAATTTTGGGTGATTGCATTACTCACAAGAGGTAAATATTATCAATGTGAGTGAGGACTCAGACAACTGAAAATGTCAGTGCTATATAGGGAAACTCCATATTTGAGGTGGAAAGGAAGACATAATTTTGTGTCATGTATATGTGTGTGTATGTGTGTATGTGTATATGTGATATAATATATTTTATTGAATCAACATTTGCTGATGACAGAGAAGTTGATCCAAAAAGGCTACAAGATTACTGCACACAAATATATGCTGTCATGCCACCAACATTTTTCTTTCTTTCCAACCCAAATATGGAATTTGTTCACTTAATCCTCAAATATATATAGTTCAATAGTTTGAAGCTGTTTATGCTAAATAGATTAATAGGCTGAATTCAATGATAACCCAGGTACATGATAAATTACATTTATTGCTTGGATGCCACTACCATATATATGACATGTAAATGCCTTTATCGACTTATTTATTTATCTAGTAAAATGACACTATAAAGGAGAGAGTGGCTATCGAGGGACTGAAGCTTTCACATTAGGAAGCCCAATGAGGAGAAAACAGCCCATTAAAGCACATCTGCCTATCTGTACCCATGCCAAATCATAACTGGAGTATTTAAAATGACCGTGAATGGGAAAATAGGGAAAAAATCCCAAAGGAATTTGGCTTTGTAATCCATATGGAGGAGAAGAGCCCATGTGCAAGTCATCTCATTGCAATTTACCATTGCATAAATAATTTGCTTTTAATATGCTTCAACAGCAAACCTGTTCTTTGCAAATTGGTCAGACTATTGAAAAGCCAGGTCTGCAGAGTATCTTTATAAGGCTGAAATGCTGCAGATAAAAGCTAGTGATTGACCCATGTATTAGGTATTATCTGTATATTGACATGAGAAAAGGTTTTATGTTCAAATACACTCCCGTGTTTCTAATTTCTATGAAAAATGGAATATTGGAGACTTCAAAGATAGTGCCTTTTATGTCTCTCAATGTTTTTATTCCAATCCACACTGTGAAATTTCATTAAAAGCCCTCACATTTCAGTATCATTAACACTTATGTTTTCAAATTAATTTATGGAATGTTGGCTGGATAATTGCTTTTAAAGTCAAGAAACTAAAAAATGGTGCACTGCTTTGAAAATGAAAGGGTTACAAGTTCTGCCTTGAATTCCCAAACAGAAGAATAGCAAGAATTTTGGATGAACTTCAGAGAATTGTGGTTCATCTTTTCTCTCCTTATGTGCTATGCTGTTTCTTTCCTCCATTCTTTCCCCTCTCCTCCTTTACATGTTTTTGGTATATAATACCTGTGCCATAAGGTGAAACAAAGTATGTTGTCATGATTTTATAAATGGAAGTCTTTGGATGTTCAAGAGCATATTCTATTTGCATTTCATTTCTATGTGATGAGACTTGCCTTGTTGTGACGAAATCAGTCTTTTTATGTTAACAGTGAAGAGAGTATCTCTTTTTCACTCTCAAAGCAGCAAACATCAAGTTAGGACAAGATCCAAAATGAATTGGTGAATATGATTCTTTTAATTAATTTCAGAGAACATTAGATTAAGCTCACTTACACGTATGTACAATAAATGATGTACAATATTTAATTGACTTTGTAATGCAACCAGTTTATTCATTCATAGTATGAATAAATGTTCACTGAAGTCACTGCAAAGTCTCCTATTAAGTTCATTAAGCATGGGATCAGGCCCTTAGATGGGAGAGAGATCAAATTACCCTGAAGCTCAGTGAAAAAACAGTGAATAATGAGATTATATAAAGGCAATCTATTAGGGGATAATATGTACCACTGAAATATATATTTATCCTAATTAATACATTTTGTTTATGTAATACATTTTTGAATCACTCAGATACTACATAATGTATTAATTTATCTTTTCAGTATGTTTTACCTGAATTTTATCTGTCTCATGAATATGATGTTAAATGTTTTAAAGATATTGTATCATTTACATATAATTAGCAACGGCATAGAATTTTACTTGTATTATATATACTAACTCCTGCATCATTTTGGTCATTGTTTATTCCTTTTATTGTGATAACTCTCTTAAACAAGCATACTTTTAGTCATTTGAATAGCTACCAAAATACAGTCTGGAAAGCAAAAGATATTGCTGTAAATTAGTGCACTTTTTGGCACATGATTTTATAAAAAAACAAAAACAAAAAAACCCCAAACCCTAAACAACTATGGATAAGGCAATGTACAAATAAATATTTTTGTGATATTTACTGGGAAGAAATTCTTGCATAAATTATTAGATATATAGATTTTTCAGGTTATTTTTAAAGTTCAAGCAAGAAAAATAATGTAATATAGTAATTGTATTCTATTAATTTTGTAGTATAATGTCAACTTCCATATTGTAAGAATATATATGTGGAGATTCTAATAAACTTATTTTTTACTGTATGAGGAACCAATAACTCAGTTTATCTTAGATAAGTGTAAGCCACATATCATTCTTGAAATGAAAGAAGAAGTGAAGAGTACAAAAGGACTGTAGTACACCAAGTCTATAAAAGGAAAGATGTGTAACGTAATTGTGGTAGGTAAGGCATGTGATGACAACAATGCAGTAATAATACACAGTAAAATACACTGTGTACACACAAATTGTTTCTTTGATGACACTATGAGATATAGCTGACGTCACAGTTCCACTCAAATATGAACTATCTTGGTTAAAAAACCAAACATGTTTCATCCTATTTTCCTGTATTTCTTTAGACAAATAAATTTTAAATTAAAAGTATAGTAAGACATTTTTCTTAAAATTTGGTAATATCTTCAACATACAAAACACAGGACAGGTGTTCAAAAGGTATCCATGTATTCCAAACGATCCCGCCTCTCATGTTTAGTATCATATTATCAGACTCTGTGAACATAGGTGACTGTCAGACATACTTTACTTGGGTGGTATTTCCCTCTTGATGCATATTAGGCATAAACAGATATGGATCCCATAGATCTTGGTGAGGCCAGGATTTTGCCCATTAATTTAAAGCTATGGCAACCAAATACCTTAGGCAGGTTTTAAAATCTTAGATTTTGTATTTGTGGTTGTGTTCTCCCATATGACATAACATGATATTACGTGTGAATGGATTCACATTGGTGGAGTTACTCTTGCTTCAGAAAACTTGTTTTCAATCCTATCATTTTAATTCCAAAATGCTGTACTCTGTCACATATAGGGTCACATCTAGAAAAAAAGACATATTTTTTCCAGTAAATTTTGGCTTATAAATTGCCCGCAGTCAAATATATTCTCTGTCAGATTAGAGATATATTGTCTTAAAAAATATCATGTATATGTTTTGATTTATTTTGTTGTCATGTCATATATCTGTGCAGATTAGTTTTTAGGTGTATGAGGATTTTTTTCACTATAGTTCTTTCCTGTTTAACAACAGCTCATTCCACTTTGATGGACATTCCATTCTGGACTAAAGAGCTTTCAGCTATTAGTCCAAGTTGATTTGATTATTGTTGTTTTTGAAGTTCAGTTTCTTTCTTCCTCCAAAGCACATAGGCTATGCTTGATTCACATGTGGAATTCCATTGATGTCTAAATCTGTTCTCCTATTCATATCAGTTGGAGCTCTACATACAGAGCAAAAGCTGCATGTTCTCCTAATAGCTCGTCTTTCACTTGTTTCTTTATGGTGTGGCAGAATTCAGATCCTATGCTATATTTCCTCTTGTTTTTTGTTTTGTGAATGTGTATGTTTGTTTGTTTTCACATTTGAAGTATAGTATTATTTTCTTTACAAGCTGATTCCTAATGTGAAGTACATTCACTTCATAAACCTGCTCCAACACTTCAGTTAGTCTATAAAGTGCCACAGGACTCCTCACCGCTTTTTAATAAACCTGGTATGTGGGATTGAAAATTAATTGTAATCTTCATTGCCATAACTGATCTTTTAAATTTTTTTCCTGATATTGCAACAGCAGTAACTGAGACCTTCCTAATGATGATTTATCTCTTTATTCCATTTCTCAATTTTATTTCCTCTTTTATTTCTTTGTTATTTATTTTCGTCCTGGTATTTTTTAAAGAAGACATCCTTTGCTTTTATATTTTACTGCCATTTTCATTATTTATGGCTTTGTTACATCTGTTGACTAATACTAATACTAAATACGCCAAACTTAATTTCTAACACTCTAGTCAAGATCTGCTAAATTAGTCGTATATGTGTGAACTGAACTTATTAGTTATTTATTTCAATATATGGTTTATATAGGGATGGTCAACCTATGTACTTTTGAGATTTGTGTTGTGTTTTACCGTATGTATATTAATATAATATATTTTGTAACCTATATTTTTTATTCATTTATTTTAAACTCTGATATTAAAAAATGATAAATCAGGCCAGTTCAATTTACCATTTGTAAATTAATCTCAAGAAACATATATTGTAGTAAACCATGGTTAATACAGGGATAGGTAATAAACTACCTGTGGGCAAGATGCTGCTCACCAGAGTTAGTCCCTGGTGGGGCATCAGAGGCGTCATTCACTTGTTCATCTACAGGTACGGATGCTCACAGCTCCTGTTGGCTGCAGTTCATTGTTCCCAACAAATGGGAACTGCACAAATGGAGCAGGCTATTTCCTAGAGCTCCCATTGTCCAGGAATGGAAAATCATGACCAATAGGAGCGGCGAGTGGCCATACCTGGATGCACAAGTGAATGAAGCATCTGGAAGTCTGCTAGGGGCTAACCCAGGAGATCCACATCTGGTCTGTAGGCCACTTATTGCCCACCTTTGGTCTAATCTCTATATAGTTCACATTTTTTTCAATTTTGGCCACCTAAAATTGGGCATAATTAATCCATATTAAGGCACCTAAGTATGTAGCCAGATTTTCAGAGGTGGTAATGTCACCACCTATGGAAGCTGTGGTAGTTTAGCACGTCTAATAATCTAGGTCATTTATTTAGGTGACTACCTTTGGACTGCCATGTACAAAACAATTTGGCCTCATGTTTATCTTGTTGTATTTTTATTTCTGCTATACATTTACTTTTATGAGTCTTATAAGATCTAGTGTACACTTATAATATCTGGTGTACACTTTTGATCACAATACCCTTCCATGTGTCGCATAGTTGAACCAATCAAACCCCAAGTGTACACACATCTAGAAATCTTCCATTGACCTTTTTCCCACTACTTAAGGATGTAGATTACCCATAATGCCTGAAAAACAAAAACAAAAATCCTTCCATTGCTGTACAAATTGTCTACACTATGGAAGTATAGAAACAGCTTAAGCTCTGTGGCTGTGCTGTTGCAGTGTTCATAGTGTAGGCATAATAAACCCATTGTTTTATACCACTGTGTCTGGAGGTACAAAAGGCAATGTTGGAAGGGGAATATATTTGTTAAAAGGTGCAAGTAGGTCTTCTTCCTTAATCTCTACTCACATCCTGTATATTCCTTTCCCCTTTCATTATTTTAGTTTTCATAAGTTCTTATTCCAGCATCTTCTACAACCTCTGTTCAATCACTTGCTTTCTGCAATACCAGATCAGTAATGCCAAAAGCAATGCTAGCTAATGATAGGTGTGCTGCTTCAAGACACACTAATTCAGCATGGGACTGGATTGAATGTGCTTAAAATCCAGAGCAACTGCGGATATTAAATCATCTCTGAATTAGAACAACTGTACCTAATTTGGAGGAATGTATAGATAATTTAACAGGATGCTGTTACTTGGGGACAATGGTTATCAATAACATTAAAATGGTCAATGAAGTAAAAATGTAATTACACAAACTATGTGGAATTGTGTCCACAGTTCACCTAGATTGAACTCAATCAAACATTTTTATGTGTACACCTTGGTCAACGATAGTTAACATTCTCATAGCTCACTGGTTTGAATTACTGTGGTAAAGAAAAAAAATCGGTGCCTTTTTGTTTTAAAATGAGTTGCTGAAGAATCTAAAAGTACACGAAAAAGAAATCTGTCTTCCTTGGTTTTATTTCATAATCATCTCTGCCTACAGATATGAAGATTACTCTAACAAAAATTGCTCTGCAATGAAGACCCTATTTCAAAGAGGTCTTTATTTTAAGTGTATTTTGTTCTCATCAAAAGTGACAGATTTACTACTCTCTATATCAAAACTATCTGTATATCTAGAAAACATGCACATCATTTATACTGGAAATTCAAACTATCACATAATTGTTATATGGACTAGATAATAACAACAGCAGTAGCAGCAAAAATAACAACGAATATGACATAATGTAAAGGTCTCTTAGCCATATTATCTGTTTACAATATGACCAAGATAAGCATAATTCATAGTTTTTAAGGCCAGAAGGAACCATTATGAACAGCTAATGATCTCCCGACATCGAATTTCATCCATTAATTTATAGAGTGGTGTTGTAGGGTACCATAAAGATATATTAGCATTTATCTGGGAAGATTAATATAACTTGGTATCAGGCATTCATGGCATGTAAAAACTGTATATCATTGTATAGTAACAGTTATGTTATGTTCTCTCTCTCATTATAAAACTTCCAATATAGTCAGAGGAGCTGGATGAATAATGGAAGTAATTTGTTGTTCAATTCCTCCTGCCCTTCCCCCCTCTCCCTGGCTTTTCCAAATGTACAGTTTTAATTTTCATCAATATTTTGAAACTTGAACATTTTTGACCTGTGCCAGTATTCATAGAGTCTTCCAAAACATCATCACTAGTGGGCAAAGTGTTGAAAACCCTCTATTAAATTATTTTCTAATGTACTATTCTCCATAACATTTTAAGGGACTATCGTGGTGACTTCCTGTTGTATAGGAAAAATGGCTGTGGCTCTACGGAGAGTACATGCAAATCAGTGTGAACATGAGACAGAAAGGATTACTACATATAAAATCATAGAATCATAGAGTCATAGGGTTGGAAGAGATTTCAGGAGGTCCTTGAGGTCATGATTGGAAGCGTTCCCTTTCTCACCAGTTTGAGCCCTATCTGAACATCACAGTATAATCTCACAAAATCACCATGCCAATTCAATATTTGTTTTTTTGAAAATGTTTGATAATTTGCTAATTGATACCATTAAAAGTGCTAGAATAAAAAAATCCCTCAGAAACATTCAGTTCTTCTTTGACGAGTGTCCCTGTGGATGCTCCACTTCAGGTGTTTGGGTATTGCTGCATGCCTAGTTGGAGATTTTTGGAAGCAGTGCTCTCTGGTGGGCTGTGCACACGGAGCAGACAGCATGCAGGATGCTGCTACTCCGCATGCACAGCAACCGTCCCTTCTTTGCGGCTGCTGGTGTTGGTTGGAACCGCTTTGCTCACCAACATAGAATTCTGTTTTAGAGTACAGTAGGCATCATTTGCTGTTAGTTTTCAGTATTGTAGCTGATAGCTAAACAGTTAGTGTTTGTTGTTTTAAAAAAAATCTTTTTTTTTCGGTTAAGACTACATTTTTTTTCTGCCTTAACGATTTTCCTCCCTGGGATGCCGGATTCCCCAGGCTCTAAACGCTGCAAGCTTTCTATTTCTGTTTTGGATGGGCATTCACAGTGTGTCCAATGCCTGGACCAAGCACATGCCACAACTCACTGCCAACACTGTGAACAGTTGACGGTTCAGACATGGAAGTCCAAGGTGCTACAACTCAAGTTGATTTCTCTGGAAAGTACAATAAGCCCAGTCTCCCACCCAGAGCACTCCACTCCACATTGGCATCGCTCCCCAGCAGCTATGTTTGAGAAGACAGCCCCATCTTCCTCCACCACTCAAGACTCTTCCTAGATGGATCCAGGAAAAGGTCTCATTCTTTGGCCAAAGGTGATTCCTACTCAAAAAAATGGGGGCATACACCAGAAATACTCCCTCGAGTGACCCACAGTCTAAGGCCCAGGATAGAGAGGTACTGGGGCCATCATCATCTCATGGCTCATGAGGGTCCAAGGACCTTGAAAAGGCAGCTGATAGGGCACTGGACAAGCCTAAGTAAAAATTGGCACCAACAGCACTACCCACCTCTGACTCATCTCCCAAAAATGCCAAGTCAAAAACACATTACAAAGACGTTCTATCGGCACCAAAAAAGCCTAAGTCACACACAATACTGTTGGTACCTATGCTGCTTCTGGTACCAAGAACACAAAAGCACCTGCTGCTCAGTCGGTGTCGTTGGCACTTCAGGTAGCTGTGGTACCACCTCTTTGATTCTTTTGGCACTAGTGCCGCTGGCGCCTCTTCTGCTAATGACAGTTGAGGAGCTCAGAGAGGCATCCATGTCAACCACTCCATTATTCGGCACCGATGGTACGCCTGCTTCTAGCAGATTTACTGTGTCCACTCCTGTAGGCTCAGCACCATTATTACTAGGTGACGAGGATGACAAACCCCTCATTGGTGCTCATACATTGAGGCACTCTTCACCTAAACAACCTCAGATGCAACAACCAGAACCCCACTGGCAAGCACCCCAATGGGTCCCACCTCCAATCCTTATGCCAGCTAACTGGCCACACTGGGATCCTTAAGTCTTTACAGGATACAGCAGCCACAGCAGATGCAACCACAACCAACCCCAGCTGCACCACCAATGACTGTCTCCATACCATCACTGGATACTTCCTGGTATCAAGAGGACAACCATCCTTCAACTGTCTACAGTTTCTTCACACCCACCTACACACATATCATTTTCTCCTCCCAATGATACTCTAATGCTTCTGCTTCTCACAGTGGGAAATAACTTTAAATCCTTCCAAGAACTATACAGAAAGGCGGCAGATGTCCTTGAGATCTCATTGGTTAGCCTCCTGGAGGCTCAACATAAACTAACTAATATCTTGCATGCCTCCCCAGCAGTTAAACTGGCTCTTCCAATGGACCCAGCCCTCATGAACCCAGCCGAGGTACTCTGGCAGAAACCAGTTACGATACGGCCTGGCTGCAAAAGGTCAGACTGCAAATATTATGTTGCACCCCAAGGTGCTGACTTCTTATTTTCGCATCCAACCCCGAATTCCATAGTAGTTGATATGGTGAACCAAAGGGGCAAACAGACTGAGAGTAGAACCACCACATATGAAAGAGATTGGAAACACCTCAACCTCAAGGGGAGGAAAGCATATTCTTCTGTGCCCCAACAGCTACTCATCTCAAACTATGCAACCATGCTGGCCAAGTACACACACCACATCTTCAAGCAGATGACACATTTTATTGAAGCGCTACTTGAGGATAAAAGAGACCAATTCAGGACCAATATTAATGAGGGCACCCTGATATCATGCACAACCATTCAATCCATGCTTGACACTTCTGACATTGGTTGCCAGTCTATTTTGACTGCAGTGATGTTGAGGAGGTCATCTCGACTACACCTGTCTGGTTTTCCATGTGAGGTTCAGGCCATGGTTGAAGATCTCACTTTTCAGGGATCCAAATTCTTCGCTGACGCCACAGATACCTCCTTTCCTGTGATACCTTGAAGACACTTGGTATTCATGTCCATGCAGTGAAACATAAACATGGAAGAAACTTTACTCTGAGGTACAGACCTGCACCTTTCAGCCAAGCACAAAGGCAGTTTGACAACAGAAGATGACAAATCCAGAGTAGGAGGAGACAAAGTTCTGACCAACCCTTCACCTCCCAACTGCCTACTTCAAGACAAACATTTTGAGGGTTATGTCAAGAGTCTGGTAACATCTCCTTGTTCATGAAAACCTCACTCCCTTTACTCATTCCAGCAATGTCTGGCTCCCTTTTATCACCAATGGTCCTCTATCACTACCGAGAGATGGATATGGACATTGTAAAGAATGGGTATTGCATTCCCTTTTCTTCTACCCCCTTTCCCACTCACCTTCTCAATCCTTCTTCAGGGACCCATCTCACCAACCTCCTCCAGGAGTTTGAACTTCTACTCCATCTCAGTGTAGTGGAACATGTACCACAGCATTACAAAGGGAAGGGTTTCTACTCCTCACCACAATGAAATTGAGGGGAGATGGAGACCAATTCTCAATATTAGGAGGCTCAACAGGAATATTTGACCAGAACGATTCAAGATGGTCACCCTATCCACTATAATCCCTGCCTTGACCAAAGACAACTAGTTATCAACTCTCGACCTCCAGGATGTGAATTTAATGTGTCCATTTACCTCACTCATTGCAAATACTAAGGTTGTTAAGGGCTAGTCAACTAGTCGACTATCTGCTTATTGGATAGTCAGTTAAATAGTCAACTAGTCGATTCCCCGCCCCTCTTGCTGCCTCTATCAGATAGTTGGTGGGGCACACTTCCAATATACAGTGCTTCTGTTAGGACTCTCCACAGCCTCAAGAGTCTTCTAAAAAATGCTAGCAGTTATAGCTGCGCATCTATACATGTAAGGGGTCTCCATATTCCCATACCTCAACAATTGCCTGATAAGAGCAAGCACAAGCGTGGAGGCACAAAAAGCAGTCTCTCTGACCATATTTCTGTTTCAGACTCTAAGGCTACAGATAAACTTCTCCAAGTGCAAACTTCAACCATCTCAAACAATGGAGCTCATTTCAACTGTGTGAGGGCCATAGCTTCTCTACCTCAGCATTGGTTTCAGACTATAAAAGACCTCATAGTGATTCTCCCAACTACCCCAAAGACTACTGTGAGGACTTGCCTACAGCTACTAGGACACATGGCTGCAACCACACCAGTGGTGTTGTGCACCAGGCTTCATATGAGACCAATGCTCAGGACAGTATACAGGCCCTGACACAACTGCATTACCAAACTGGTGTCAGTCCCAACCAGAATCAAACTTCCCTAGATTGATGCACAAACCCAAGAAACGTGTGCGCTGGGGTGCCTTTTCACAGACATTCCCCATCCATGACTATCACAACGGATGCCTCCCTTCTTGGTTGGAGAGCTCACTTGGGCCCTCTCATGACTCACAGTTGATGGTCCCATCAGGAGTCCAACCTGCACATAAATGTACTGCAACTCAGGGCAGTACTCTATGCATGCCAATACTTCCTACACTGAATACACAGCAGGATAGATCAGAGTTTTATGGACTACCAGACAGCAACTTTTTACATCCACCCACCTCCCTACTTCAGGACATCCCTTATCCTACCTTCCTAATACCATTGCCTGATCCATCCCTGGGGAAACTAATGTTGGCCCCCCAGTGGCTGCCTGGGTGGGCAGTGGAGGGAGGAGAGGTGACGGGATCCTACCATCTATGCAAGGATGCTGTCCACCTCTGGACTTGGTGCATAGTTTACAACATATATCTGCAGGCCTCATACCTATCGAACAAAGACAACCTCACTGCCAATGATCTCAGCAGGAATTTCAAGTCCAATCACAAATGGAAAATGGACACAATGATCCTACACCATCTGTTTACTCATTGGGGGTTCCCCATGGTGGACTTGTTTGCAACGAATGTAAACAAGAAGTGTCCAGTTCAGTACGTTCATGTGTTGGCATTAGCAAGCATTCTCTGGGAGATGCATTTACAATACAGTGGAACACAATGCTTTCCTATGCCTATCCTCCCATCCCATTCATCCACTGAGTGGTCAACAAAATCAGATCAGAGCCAGCCACAGTAATCCTTATCACCCCAGAGAGGCTGAGGCAGACTTGGTATACTTACCTGATCCAAAATGTCCACAGGACAACCATGGTGTCTTCCACTTCTCCCTCATCTCCTGGCCCAGGAGCATGGGCATCTTTGCCACCCCAAACTACAAGCACTCCACCTCCATGCGTGGTTCCTCAATGGCTTACTTCAGTAGAAACAAAATGCTCTGAAGAGTCCAAACAGATCTTACTGAACAGTCATAGAACATCAACAAGAAAATTTTACCTTTACAAATGGCAGAGCAAAGAAAGTTGGAATCAACCACAATTCCATTGATAGCTATTCTACAATATATCTTGGGCCCCATGCCAATGCCAGGGAGGCCGTGTTGCACACTCTTGACACCCGTCGAGCAATCGCCTTTTACTTGGACAGAACTAAACAATTCCGCAAAACAAACAGACTATTTGTCTCAACCACAGAGAAGTCCCTGAGTCCAGTATCCACCCAGAGACTATCTAGGCTAGGTAGATACCAGACTGTATCAAATTAGCTTACTCTGCTTATGGTCAACCACCTCCTTTTCAGCTGCGGGCCCACTCAACTAGGGCCATTTCAGCCTCTACAGCCTATATATACAGTATCTCATTCATGGATATTTGCAGATCATCAACATGGTCCTCTGCTTACACATTGTGAGACACTATGCTCTGGACCAGTCACCCCTCCAGGGTACTCACTTTGTACACGCTGTCTTCAATACAGTGCACAATAACACCTATCTGAAGCACCCATGTCCTTCATGGGTACTGCTTCTTAGTCACCTAAGGTGGAGCACCACAGGGACACTCCTCAAAGAAGAGGAGAGGCTTACTCACCTTGTGCAGTAACAAAGATTCTTCTAGATGGTTGTCCCTGCGGATGCTCTACCACCCTCCTTTCCTCCCCTCTGCTTCAGACTGCTAGATACTCCTTCTGGGGCAGAGAAGGAACTGAGAGTATGGTTGCTGTGCATCCATGGTAGTGGCACCACGCGTGCCATCTGCTCTGTGTGTGCAGCCCACCAGAGAGCACTGATACCAAAAATCTCCAACTAGGCACACAGTGATACCCAAGCACCTAAAGTGGAGCACTCACAGAGACAACCATCTCAAAGAACCTCTGATATTGTACAAGGTAAGTAACCCTCTCTTTTCTCTACATCATATTAACATCAATGTGCAACTCTCATATGAAAAGATTACCCATCAGCAGTAAAGATCAGGCTTTATGTCCATTCTCTGTATGGCTCCCCTACTAAAAATAACAAATGTGTGCCAGTTATGATGATAGCTTCTATATCTCGAGAATAGGTTCACTAAGTAGTGTAATGAAATCATGAATTCATATCACAAAAATCATCTGCTAGTAATGTTTGGCAGATATCAATCTTCCACTGTGGCTAGACTACATCCCTCTTTCAACAGCGGGCTGTAAATTAGACCCTTTGAAATTGCAAATAAAGAGGGGAGTTAAAAATCCTGCGCTTCTTTTGCATAATCGCGTCATGGCACTCTTTCAAAAAAGCGCCATTTTGAAAGTATAACCGCGGTCTAGACGTGGTTCTTTCGAAAACGGCAGGCTTTCGCAAAAGCTAGACCGCAGTTTTACTTTCGAAATTGCACTTTTTCTAAAGAGTGCCATGATGCGATTATGCAAATCAAACGTGGGAAATTTAAATCCCCACTTCATTTGCAATTTCTACATGTCTAATTTACATCCCTCTGTTGAAAGAGGGATGTCGTCTAGACATAGCCTTTGATCATTTAAAACCAGTATCTGTAGAAAAAATAAACATTATCAGTGAGCATTGATAAACCAAATATTTGCATTCTATGTCCACATAGAGCACTGGTGCCACCTTTTAGCAAGAACAATGAGAAGTCCTGAGGCACATTAAAGGCTAACAAATGTATCTGGGCAAAATCTTTTGTGGTATGGAACATCAGATGCATGTGAGTGGGTTTCAGTCTATGAAAGCTTATGTACACACAAATGTGTTAGTCTTTAAGGTTCCAAAGAATTCCTTATTTTTGCTGACACGACTAACACAGCTACCCCTCTGAAAATTTAACAAGAAAATTTTGATCTATAGATCAAAGGAATTGTTCTGTCATTCTATAAACCACAGGTTACGCTGCATTTAGAATAGTGATAAATTCTAGTCACCTAATATGCAGAAATGTATTGGTCTGTTAATGAGAGTACGTCAAAGGGTATCAACATTCATCCATCGATTTAAAAAGTTTATAATATGAGGAAAATTGACTAAATTGGGGTTATTTAGTCTTTAGAGAAATATGACATAAATGAAATATTTAAACTAGTGAGAGTTAGTACAAAATTAAGCTTAAGATAGTTGGACAGGACCAGACCTAGGGTACTTAAGTTGAGGGAACACCTGTTAAAAAGGAGAATTTATTTTACATAATGGTGAATAAGAAAATGAACTTCCAATTGTGGTGGGCAAAGTCAAATAATTTTAGATTATATAGAAAAAATTATATGATAATAGGGTATTGTCAATATTAAAGGAATATTAATTTATACTGCCCCTTCAGAGGGTAAGGACCACATTTTTATTGTATGTGCTATCCCACAGACTGGATTTTCCCCTGCATAGAGGTATTTTTTCCTTCATTTCACATAACAACAGCAACAATACAAGTTTTAAGTAGGTTTTTAATTGCGCATATGGAGAAAGAGCGAAACAATTATGCATCATTCAATAACAAAGCTAGCACTTCTATAGAAAATGTCAGAGTTGAAACAACAAACTATTGAAGACAGGGAAGTCACACACCCTTCTTCTATTTAAATCTCAATGATGTGATTATGAAAGGCCTCCTATGGTATCCCTTTGTGAATCTCTTGAACCATGCACTTCTGCAATTCAACTAAAGTATTTTTATTTAATAAAGAGACACACATTCATTTGTATGAGTATTTTTGTTTGAGGACATCTCTAGTTGGACCCTTCAAAACAGTATGGCACAATTCTGTGCTTCATCAAAATTACAATGGGATATTGTGCTAAAGACATTGCTTTATAGAAAAACTCAAAAATAAACAGAAACTGACTTTCCCTGTCTTTGCTGAGAAAAACAGTGAAGTAACAGAAGGACATACATGACTGAATTTGAAATGGAATACATATTTGTTTTATACATAATGCATTGATGACATTTTTTTTAAATCTTCATCCTGTTGCTTCTGTAGTGCTTCTAAGGTCAACAATACCACATACCTAGTTGCATATGTTTCCGTCACATTAGCAAGAATTTCTGAGTTTTACCTTAAGTAGCCAAGTTCTGCAATATTCTGCATTTTTATAATTTGCATGAATTGCTGTCATGGGCTTGTTTAGGTCTTTACCTCTTTCGCTAGCCTATTGTGAACTACTTATGATCAAATGTACCATAGGTGAGGAGAAGTTACAGTGGGTAATAGAAGATGAGAGTTGCACTCTTCCATTTTTTGATTAATAATGGGCTCATCTAGACTTCAGGGAATGGTCGAAAGAAGATATGCAAATTCAGTGGGAATTTGCATATCTTCTTCCGATTGTGCTTTCAAAAGCAGAGCTTTCGAAAGTGAAAATAATTAAGATGTAGCTTTTTCAGCAAACTCCCCCTTTGTCGAAAAGTCATGCAAACCTCCTTTTTGGAGAATTTACATATCTTCTTTTGACTGTTCCACGTAGTCTAGATACACCCTAAAATGCAATTGCTCTTTAGAGACTAAACAGCTAAACAAAGAGATATGTAATACTTTCCAGTGCAGAGTGGAATTTTCAGAACCTTAATGAGGGAAAATTAGTCCAGCACTGAGGGGCAGACCCTTAGCCAATGTAAATTGTCATAGCTTTTCATTGGAATAAAGGCTTTTGAATATACCACTAGTAATATCCATCTGGCTAAAGAAGGGCATGTCTAGACTACATCCCTCTTACTCATAGAATCATAGAATCATAGACCTGGAAGAGACCTCAGGAGGTCATCAAGTCCAGCCCCCTGCCCAAGGCAAGACTAAACTAAATCAATCCCAACTAAATCAATCCCAACTAAATCAATTCAGTCAGGGCTTTGACAAGCCGAGACTTGAAAACCTTTAAGGATGGAGATTCCACCACCTCCCTAGGTAACCCATTCCAGTAATTCACCACCCTTTTAATGAAATAGTTTTTCCTAATATCCAGCCTAGACCTCCCTCATTGTTACTTGAGATCATTGCTCCTTGTTCTGCCATCAATCACTACTGTGAACAGCATTTCTCTGCTCTTCTGCAGACTAAACAAACCCAAATCCCTCAGTCTCTCTTCATAAGTCATGTACTCCAGCCCCCTAATCATTTTGGTTGCCCTCCACTGAACCCTCTCCAATGCGTCTACATCCTTTCTATAGTGGGGGCAGGGGGCCCAGAACTGGACACAATATTTCAGATGTGGCTTCACCACAGCTGAATAATCACATCTCTGGATCTGCTGGCAATGCTTCTCCTAATGCACCCTAATATGCCGTTAGCCTTCTTGGCTACAAGGGCACCCTGTTGACTCATATCCAGCATCTCATCCACTGTAATTCCCTGGTCTTTTTCTGCTGAACTTCTACTTAGCCATTCAGTCCCCAGCCTGTAACAATGCTTGGGATTCTTCCGTCCTAAGTGCAGGACTCTACACTTGTCCTTGGTGAACCTCATCAGATTTATTTTGGCCCAATCCTCTAATCTGTCCAGGTCACTGTGGACCCTATCCCTGCCTTTCAGCATATCTACCTTTCCCCCTAGCTTAGTGTCATCTGCAAACTTGCTGAGGGTGCAATCCATCCCCTCATCAAAGTCATTAATAAAGATGTTGAACAAAACTGGTCCAAGAACCGATCCTTGGGGCACTCCACTAGAAACCAACCACCAACCTGACATCAAACCGTTGATCACTACCCGTTGGGCCCGACATTCTAGCCAGCTTTCTATCCATCGGACAGTCCATTTATCCAATCCATACTCCCTTAACTTGCTGGCAAGAATATTGTGGGAGACCGTATCAAAAGCTTTGCTAAAGTCAAGGTATATCACATTCACTGACTTTCCCATATCCACAGAGCCAGTTACTTCATGATAGAAGCTAATCAGATTGGTCAGGCACGACTTGGACTTCGTGAATCCATGTTGACTATTCCTGATCACTTTGCCCTCTTCCAAGTGCTTCAAAATGGATTCCTTGAGGATCCCCTCCATGATTTTTCTTGGGACTGAGGTAAGGCTGACTGTTTTGTAGTTCCCTGGATTGTCCTTCTTCCCTTTTTTTAAAGATGGGCACAACATTTGCCTTTTTCCAATCATCCAGGATCTCTCCCGATCTCCATGAGTTTTCAAAGATAATGGCCAAAGGCTCCGCAATGACATTTGCCTACTCCCTTAGTACACTCGGATGCATTAAATCTGGGTCCATGGATTTGTGTATGTTTAGCTTTTCTAAATAGTTCTTAACTTGTTCTTTCCCCACCAAGGGCTGTCCACCTCCTGGTGATACTCATTTTGAGGAGTACAGGATCTTTAGAAAAAATAATTGTTTTCTGAAAGAGTTGCATCTAGACGGTGGTTTTACTTTCGAAAAGCCCTTTTTCAAAACCACGCATGGCTGCCATTATGCAAATGAAGCACGGAAAATTCAAATCCCGGCTACATTTGCAATTTTGATCTGTCTAATTTACATCACTCTTTTAAAAGAGGGATGTAGTCTAGACATGCCTGAAGAGAGGTGAAGCCATAGATTGGTTCTCACCCAGTGTTTCCTCACACACAGCCATGTAGATGCATCACATTTTGGAAAAGCCTCTTTCAAAAGAACATCAGAAAAAGATACGCAATTTGCATACAGAAAATTGCATATCTTTTTCTGATTTAACTCTACAGTCTAGATGTAGCCTCAGTGTCTAATAAAACAACTTCGAATTTTCAAGATGTTCTTTGCAATGGTGAATCTAAAGCATAATTTTGTTTTAAATGAAAACCAAAATAATAGAACACCTATATTACACCAAAATCTCAAATATCTATATGATACCCTGAGCTCACTAGATACTTTCAGTGCTTTGTCTTTCATCATGTTGAGTATAATTTAAGTACCACAGTGACTGTGATCCTCTGCATGTTCGGGAGGCATGACATCTTCAGGAGTAACACTCCTAGGCATGGCTGTACATCTAATGCAAGCCTTAAATTGTCATCATTTGGCTAAGCTGAGAGGAATTGAGGCCACCCAAGAAGCGCTGGTTTCACATATTACTATTTGGTGGGTTAATCTGCCATATGCCTCCCTTAGTCACAACCTTCACATGGTTTCCCCGTACAAAAGCTCATTTACTCAGGGTTGTTGTGGGGTTAGGATTTTCCCAAACAGTAATTTGCTCAGCTTGCCAGGGCTAAGCCTCAGCACCTGTGGGGTTAGTAGTTCAGAGCCCCAGCATGTCTGAGCTTGCCACATAAGTTATAAAAGTTACAAAAAAATTGAGCCCTCGCACATCTTTCCTTACAAACTAAGGACTGCATTAGGGGAATAGTCATTTCATCAAAACTTGAAATGTGTTTGGAGATGCCTGGTGTACTGTAATAAGAGGTAGGCTCCTCATTCCACCTTCTAGTGTTAAATCTGTCACTCTGCCACAGAAGAAAAACATAATGAACATAGGAAAATCCCAATGTGGCATAGATTCTACAAAATAGTAGCTTAATTAGGATAGCTCTTTCACCGCAATGAAGTGGGGAATGGATGCTTTGATTGTGGATCAGCCACTTAGGCTATGTCTAGACTATGAGGGTTTTCTGGGATATCTTGGGATATCCCGGAAAAAATCTGCCACGTCCAGGGAACGCGTCTGCTCTTCCGACATTTTTTGTAGAAGTGCAGATGCGCTCTTTTGGAAGCCCTGTCTTCCTCATTTTACAAGGAAGAAGGGCTCTTCTGAAAGAGGAGGCTGTTCCAAAATTTCACCCAGTGTAGATGGGCCAAATTTTGAAAAAGCCTCTTCTGACAAAACTATCAAAAAAGGTACACAAATTGCAGAGTGCAATTTGTGTACCTTTTTCCGATAAAAAGCAGCAGTGTAGACATAGCCTCAGATGAAAATAGTAATAGAGATGTAGCCGTGTTAGTCTAGTCTAGCTGAAACAAAAAAACAGGACTATGTAGCACTTTAAAGACTAACAAGATGGTTTATTAGGTGATGAGCTTTTGTGGGCCAGACCCACTTCCTCAGATCAAATTGTGGAAGAAAATAGGCATGATCATATATACAAAAGGGATACAATCAAAAAAAGTGAACACATATAAAAAGGACAAATCAAATTTCAGAACAGACTGGGGATGAGGAGAAGGTAAATGTCTGTGTGCTAATGATATTAGAGGTGATAACTGGGGAAGCTATCTTTGTAATGGGTAAGAGAATTAGTATCATTCATGCTTAAATTTGACACTTTACGATGGGGTCTTAACAAAGACGCTAATTATCTTACCCATTATAAAGATAGTTTCCCCAATTATCACCTCTAATATCATTAGCTCACAGACATTTACCTACCCTGCTCATCCTCCCTCTGTTCTGAAATTTGATTTGTCCTTTTTATATGTGTTCACTTTTTTTGATTGTATCCCTTTGGTATATATGGTTGTGACTATTTTCTTCCACAATTTGATCTGAGGAAGTGGGTCTGGCCCACGAAAGCTCATCAACTAATAAACTATCTTGTTAGTCTTTAAAGTTCTACATAGTTCTGTTTTTTGTTTCAGATGAAAATGTGAATGTCACTTTGGGCCTACTAATCTATCACTGGTGGAGGGTTGATTTAACAAGACCCATGAAGGTGGGATGAAATGTTCATTCTAATCTAATATGTAACATAGCACGAAGTGAGTCAACACTGTCTGTGAGATTACTTTTGAAATGATGAAATTAGCTAAATTAAAAATTCCTTCGTCTTATAAATGATATTTGATTTACAAAAAAACAGTTTGCTTGATATGCTTTGGCCATTAGCTGGGACATAGATATGTAAATGTGACGGAGCAGGAGAGCCATTTAACATATTTTAGCACACTTTTGCAAATATAATTTAAATTGAATCAATTCTCTTTGCATTACAATAAGATGAAATATTACTGGTGAAAAGGCCAAAGCTGATACACAGTAAAAAATGAATTGATCCAGACTGTCCCTTCATTTTTGTGTCACTAATAGTAGGGAAGCAGAATACCTGGAATGTGCTTTTATTTTTTTTTATTTGAGTTAGTAAGAGTCTGGCTTAGTCAGACTCAATTAGGAGAAGTGTAATCCTATTCTTATTCCCCTGGTATATATTTCATGGAGCACGGACTGTATTTATCTAATCTGGTAATCAGACGATTTTCCTTTGTCTCAGTACCAAAACTAGCAACTGTTTTTCAATGGGTCTGATGCAAGAAATATTCCATTTATTTCTGGCCTGATATGAATGTTCAGTAACTACATTGCAGGGGGCAGAAGAGAGGGCAGAATAGTGCATCATTTGTTTGTGAAATCATTGTTCAAAAGCCTTTGAGAGTGTATTTTATAGCATCAAGTTGTTTGTTTCACAGCATATAATAGCTCCTTCTATTTTTTTCCCTGGAGTAAGTTAGTCTTTTCCTCTGTTGCTGCAACGAATAGTCACAAAATATTTTGCAGCATTCTGGCACCTGCACAAGGCTGTGACTTATTAATATGCTAATGAGACTGCAACCAGAACTGGCACTGGTTCAGTCCTTGCACACAATTAGCGTTCAAGCTACCAGAAGTGCTATGAGACCATCCACAGAAAGCAAAAAATTAGATTGATTAATTCACTGTAATACAATTCTATTAAAAATAAAATAGATTTAAGAAAAATGGATCTTGTGCCAATACAATTAGCATCATTTTAATCCCCTTTGGTTTAAAATCTTTGAACAATTATCTCTCTTACATATTTAGGATTATTAAAGTTGATACTTTCACATTTTCTTTAGTGACAAAAAAGAGCACTGACTGATCATGGTCTTTAGGATTACATATCGATTTAGCAATTTATAGACTGCTTCCACTCCATAGTATCCATGCACTCATAGAAGTTAAATACTGTAAAACAGATCTGTTAAATGTAACCAGAAGTATTTTCTGGGACAGCATAATATCTGGAGTTCACCTGCTCAATGTTGGGGATGCAATGCTGTCTGCAAACTAGATCCTGAGACTAGGAATCAGGATTGTGGACTTTATCCTCAATTCTGTCATTGACTAACTGCTCCAGTCATTTGAGCTAAAAATGTCAATCCTGGATACTTAAAGTTAGGTGTCTTGGATAAAAAAATTCAAAAGTACCTTGATCTAAGAGCCTAAAATCCCTTGATTTTACTGCTAAATTCATAGGTAGACGCTTAAATAAAAGTATCCTGAAATTTTCAGAGGCAATGAGTATCCACAATTCCTATAAAATTAAGTGGCAGATGAAGGTGCTTAGAAACTCAGGCCACTATTTTCTTAGGCAACTTTGGAGTCACACATTTGAAAAATTTGCCCTTATCTTTAAAGACCGTTCAGTAAACACACATAAGAACGACATTGTAGTTTAGAAAGAGATGAGGTTTCACATGGATAATGAGTGCTATCGCAGTATCAGGGTGAAAATACCTTTTAGGGACTATCCACTTCTGGCAGGAAATTTGTTAATTGAAAACACACTAATGTTCACCACCTACTATGGGGATCTCCTATAGATTTCCTTTTTTTCCTAATTTCAATCCAAAGAAGGATTCAATCAGTCTCATATAGCAGGGGTTCTCAATCTTTTTTTCTTTTTGATCCTCACCTATCACACCATGCCACAAAAATTCCACAGCCCTTGTGGGCCACAATAGCTGGTTTTCTGGCTTAGCACTGAGGGGATGCAAGCAGGGAAATTCCCTGCAGTCTCATGCCACAGGGACCTCTGAAATGCTACAGTGCTCAGGCTTCTACAAGGTGGCAGAGCTGAGAGCCCAGGCTTCAAACCCATGTGGCAGGGCGTTGGTTTGTGCCTTTGGCCCTAGGGTGTCTAATACTGGCCCTGTTTACTGGCCCCTGAAATCTGCTCATGACCCCCAGGGACCTTGGACCACTGGTTAAGAGCCATTGTAATATACCATGCAGAATTCCAACAGCACTAATATGACTCATATATTTAATTAGAAATGAGTAGATCTGGCAAGTGGGCAGAGTTGTAAGAATCAGAGGCCATTGTCATGTACTGAGGGTCTGATGTTTATCTCCTAACTATATCCAATGACAACCTCCTGATGTACATTCAAATTTGAGAAATACAGCCTAGCTGAAGATCTTACAAAATGGATGCAATAGCTGGTTAGAAAATTATTCCTTGAGTGTAGTTATCAGTGACTCACAGTCAAGTGGGAAGAGCATATCAAGTGGGGTCCTGAATTCTGTTCTGGTCATTATTTTCCTCAGTGTTGTGGATAATGGCATAGACAAAGTACTTTTATAAAGTTTCCAGAAGCTAGGAAGGCTTTGAAGTGCTTTGGAGGAAAGTGTTAAAATTCGAAATGATCTGAAGAAACCAGAAAAATGGTATAAAGTAAATAGGATGAAATTCATTAAGGACAAATGCAAAGTACCTCAGTTAGAAGGAAAAAAAAATCAGGTGCACATGTACAAAATGAGAAATTACTGCATAGGAAAGAGTACTTTAAAAAAGGAATCAAAGTGGAGAACAAGCTAATTTGAGTCATCAGTGTAACACTGTTGAAAAAAACCAAAAACAAGAAAAAATAAAATATAATCCTGGGACGCTTTAGCATTAGTATTATAAACAAGACATGAGAAGTAATTCTTCCACTCTTCTCTGCACTGATTAAGAATATTTCACCCAGTTCTGGGTACCACATTTCAGGAAAGATGTAGGTGACCTGGGAGAGTACAGAGGAGAGCAACAAAAATGATTGAAGTTCTAGAAAACATGAAGGAAGATTGAAAAAAAAATGTTTTGTATAATCTGGAGGAGACTGAGGCGGAACATAACTATCTTCAAGAATCTAAAGATTGTCAGAAGGAAGAGGAAGTAAAACTGTTCTCTTTAACCTCTGAGCAGAGGTCTAGAAGCAATGGGTTTAAATTTCAGCAAGGATTAGTCGTTAGGGAAAAAGAAACCCTTCTGAAATGTCAGGTTAGTTAAACATTGCAATAAATTGCCTAGGGAGGCTGAGGAATCTCCATCATTGGAGATTTTTAAGAACAGGTTAGACAAATACCTATCAGGGATGGTCTAGATAACACTTAATCCCGCCTTGAGTACAGTGAGGGCCCTTCCAGTCACACAATTCTATGATTCCGTAACCTCTATTCTGCAGTGTGATCTCCTAATGAATGCTAATTTGTACTCAACTAAAGGATTTTACTAAGGTTCTTGCCTCTGAATCAGACACAACAGATTAAAAAATGACAAGTTCAGTATCTTGTAGCAACCCTCAGTGCTCGGTGCTACAGCTAAAGCAATCATACAGAGCACTTGCATTCAACCACTTTTATTAATACAATAAATAGAGACAATAAAGCTCCAAACCACATAAGAAATGAGCAATAATCAAGTATTAGAGAAATCCAGAAAGTTATAGAACATATTCAATGTTCACAGACTTATATATGTATAAGAACATAAGAATGGCCATACTGGGTCGGACCAAAGGCCCATCTATCCCAGTATCCTCTCTTGCAACAGTGGCCAATGCCAGATCCCCCAGAGGGAGTGAACAGAATGGTGATCAAGTGATCCCTCTTCTATCATCCATTTCCAGCCCATGAGAAACAGAGGCTAGGGATACCATTCCTACCCATTCTGGCTAATAAGAAATGATGGACGTAACCTCCATGAATTTATCTAGTTCTTTTTTTAACACGGCTTATGTATGTCTACAGTACAGAGAAAACAGAAGCTGCCGCTGTTGGTTTTCCAGGATTCAAATTAGTGGATCTAGTGAAGACACATGAATTCAAACTGAGAGGGACACTCAAGTTGATGCTGGTAGTCCTGCTTCCACAAGGAGTAAGGGAAGTTGAAGGGAGAGTATTCTCCCTTTGACTTCCTGCAGCGCAGACAGCGCCAAAAGTAGAGTTAAGGTACTTCAATTTCATCTATACAATTAACATAGCAGAACATGTGTATCTTAATTTAACCTCATCCCATAGTGAAGATATACCCTTAAAGTCCTAGTCGTCACAACATCCTCTGGCAAGGAGTTCCACAGGTTGACTATGTGCTGTGTGAAAAAAATCTTCCTTCTGTTTGTTTTAAACCTGCAACCTATTAATTTCATTTGATGAACCTTAGCACTTAGATTATAGGAACAAGTAAATAACTTTTCCTTATTTACTTTCTCCATACCTGTCATGTTTTTATAGACTTCTATCATATCCCTCCCTAGGGTACGTCTACACTAGCCCCCATATCAATCTAGGGAGGCTAATGAGGATGACCAGAATTGCAAATCAAGCCCGGGATTTAAATATCCCATGCTTGATTTACATGTTCCTGGCCGGTCGCCATTTTAGAAATTGACTAGCCCGAAGTAACTACCCGTGTCTACACGTGGCAGTGAAATGGGATTCCAATTTAAAGCCCTAACTCGAATTAGCTGGTATTCCTCCTGCAATGAGGTTTACCAGCTAATTCGAATTAGGGGCTTTAAATTGGAATCCCATTTCACTGCTACATGTAGACGCGGGCAGTTCAGGCTAGTCAATTTCTAAAATGGCGACCGGCCGGGAACATGCAAATCAAGCACAGGATATTTAAATCCCAGGTTTGATTTGCAATTCTGGTCGCCCTCATTAGCCTCTCTAGATCAATCTAGGGGACTAGTGTAGACAGAGTCTGTGCCCTCAGTCTTCTCTTTTCTTAGCTGAAAAATCCAAGTCTTTTCAATCTCTCTTCATATGGCGCCCATTCCAAACCCCTATTGGTAGAAGGATGGTGGGAAAAGTCCTTGGGGGTGTGTGTCACATGACACCTTTTACTTCTGGTCATGTGTCCATCTTGCCCCTAGAGTGTTATCTCTAGAGGTGTGGCCAATAGGGGTCAGGGGCATGGTTAACAGGGGTCAGGGTGTGGCTAATGGGAGTCATTTAAAAAAAGTACATTTTAAAAAAATTATTTGAGTGCACACCCTAATGAAATGTGCTGCGCACGCCTATGCATAGACCCATGCTTCACTTGTGCCAATTAACTTAAGCCAATGTCCTACAGGATTCATGCCTGTAGGTTCCTTGCTTTACTGCGTAGTAAAATAATCTATGCTTGCCCAAAGGAATATAGGTCTCACACATTACATGTTCCTCCTGGAGCTTGATCTGCTTTCTTCAGTTCCAGTAGCCAGTAGGGATAATTTTTTGTTGAAATTTGTACTGAAACAAACAAAGGGGAAAAAATCACCAATTACATTTTGTAGGTGCTTTTGACAAATCTCTCAGATCAAAGCTCAATGAGTGACTTTGCGTATGCAATCTTTTTAGTCAACCAAAAGATCAGTTTTCCAAAAAGGCATGTTACCTGAAGATGCCTACAAAATATCACCCCATCTGCCTTTTCCCCTGAAACTCAAGCCAACTATCTCATGTTGCAGTATACTCTGAGGGGCAACAGACTAGGTCTATTTGGGCATGTCTACACTACAGTGTTATTTTAGAATAACCGATGTTATTTTGAAATAACAAAATGAGTGTCTATGTAGCAAGCCCTTATTTCGAAATAATGTTGAGATGGAGGACTTCTTACTCTGACTCCTGTAACCCTCATTTCATGAGGAGTAAGGGAAGTCAAAAGAAAAGTGTTCTTCCTTCGATTTCCTGCTGTGTGCACAGTGCTAAAAGCTGAATTAAGCTATTTTGACTTCAGGTACGCAACTGACATACCTTAATTTGACTTTTTACCTACTGTGTAGACGTATCTTTTCTGACCAAGAATGGGAGTAAATTTAAAGCTGAGGCATCCTGCCAGCAAATGATCTCCTGCAGTCTTTTAATCAGGGGTATGGAACCACTGTCCCATGGGTCACACATGGTTCATTAGTTAGTCACTGGTAGGCCACCAGATACTTTATTTAGCTAAGCGTCTTCAGTCAGGGCTGCTCATTGCTCCCAGTGGACACAGTTTGCCATTGACTAGGTATAGTGAACTTTCTCAACTGAGAATTGTGGGCCTGGGGATACTCAGGTAAGCAAAATGTCTGGTAGACAGCCAGTGGCTTACACTGATGAACCGCACCTGGTCAGTGTGCCAGAGGTTCCCCATCCCGTCTTTAAATCAATGGAGTTCCAACTTGAGTGCATCTGCTCATCAGCAGTAATAAGTGGGGAGAGATTCACAGTATCCTAGTCCATTGACAAAGAACCAGAAAGAGTTGTTTGTTCAGCCTGCACTGGGTAGATGGTATCCAAGGCCACAGATACCATTTTAATTGAACAACATTTACAAGTCTGGCTTGTGCAACTATTCAAACATTCTTTTCTAAAAATAGAACATTCAGACACTTAAACCAAAACAAAAATCCTAAACATCTCTTCTTGAGAATGCACCTATGAGGAAGAATTCCATGCCTATTTACATATATATTTACTGAACCTGAACACAGAGTTAAGATATTTGCTGGTGGAAATTACCACTTAATATTATTTATTGCCAAATTGAGCTGAGCACTGTACAATTCTACAGAAAACGGTACGTCTTATCTGGGAAACTTTGAATATAAATGTTCAAGTGAGTTTGTAAATAGTCATTTTGCACACATAGTTACAGTAACTGTGCACAGAAATAGGCATGTTTTTTGTTCACACAAATGATCTCTAGTTCTAAAAATGTGGCTGTTGTGATACACTGCAAAACTTTTTGAAAATAAAAAATAACAGCTTAGTATTCACAATGCTTGGACACAATATTAGGACAAAAGTTGTTCCCCTTAAGACTCTCTAATTGCCATTTTGCTGCACACCAGGGCACTAGCAGCATGGACAGAGCATACAAAGTGCACTGAGAAGGCTGAGGTGAAGGGCAGTATTGTAAGCTGTTTGCAGTTATTTATGATCAGAGGTCCTGGAGACAGTCAGAGAAGCCTGTGCTCATTTTTAACTCCATAAGGCAGTCAGGTTCCTTGATGAGGGGCATGATATGGGGACCTAAATAGCATGCAATAGCCAAAAAAAAAAAAAAAAAGAGGCTGTCCCAGAGGAGATGTGATCTGTGTTCTCAGGAGATGAGTTGATCAACACATCATTCAGGCAGCCTATGAATGTAGGGGACCTATGGATCTTCACAAGGTTGTTAAATTGTTGCTAATTAACTAATTGAGTAGTCCATGGAATTTCCATTGACTAGTCGATTAGTAGATAAGGCGAGGGGGAGCACTCTCCCACTGCAGCTCTACACTTTAGAGTAAAACATTTAAAGTACAGAGCTGCAGCAGTCTCAGGGGTGGTGTGAGCTGGGACTGAACAGTCCCAGCTTGCTCGGTCCCTGGGATCACTTCCCTAGCTCCCCTGCACCATGGGGATGGTTCTAAGGGGAAGTAGCTTTTAAGCCAGCTCCTCCCAGCACCAGTTCCTGCCCCCCTTGCTGCCACTGTTACAGGGGCAGTGGGGGCGGGGGAAGCAAGTAGTCAAGTAATCACTGGAGTAGTCGCTTACATCTCTAGATCCTCACCATCAAGTTAAATCAGTCCTCACCTGGTTAGGTAAGGGCAATGACTAGCAACAGTCTCTCAAAAGAAGAATGACACAGGGAAGAAAGTATCGGAGGAAGGAAAATATAATAGCATGAATGAATATAGTCCTCGGCATCTATTGTAAAACAAGTGGGAAATGCTTAAATCAGAGATGGATCTACAGATCTCTAAAAACTCATCAGCTTCTTTCCTGCATGCTAGTGGTTAGCAGGCTCGTAGTCACAGATGAGAAGCCACAGAGAAAAAAAATTCAGAAGCAGTCTCATAGAATTGCATCATAACATGACCAAAACTGCAGTCAAGGAATTACCTAAATATCTCTTAATTCTGCACTCCTAAGCATTGCAATGAAATGGGGGGGGGGGCGGGAGTTCAGTGTATCTAGGACAAAAATATATGAGCAATAGCCACAATAAACCATATATAAATGTTAGTTGCTCAGTCTGGATTTTTTTTCAGCAGCCTAACATCCTTCTAAAGTCCCTGTGTTCATAGTTGGAAAACAGTTGTTTTTCCATGTGAAAGAAGCAGTGTTTGAAGATAAAACACATTTTATAATAGATTATTATTTGTCTTGTAATAGATTATTACTTATTATTCTAATAGCACCTTTAAGCCCCAGTGAAGATCAGAGCCCCAAACTCCTTGGCACTGAATATACATCTTTTAAGAAATTGTCCCGGTCTTGAAGTGTTTCCAATGTAAATAAAGAAACCAGTCTCAGAGGACTTTTTGTTTTAAATCTCAGTGATTATAGAAGCAGCTGCCTCCTTCCACTATCATTCTGAAACTATAATGGATGTTTTGGATAGTTTCTGTATTTGAGAAAGTAGAAGTCAGTAGCTAGATATGTCATATATCTTTTAACTAAGGATAAGATAATGATGTTGCTATTATGGAAAATCAAAATCACACAAGCTAGACAATAAATATTCCTAAATCACTTTGACCTTCCCAGAATTTCAAAGCTGTAAATCAGGTCTAAAGGTTGAATACTTGTTGAGAAATAAACTGGGATCATCAGAGCACAACAAAATGCAGTGGGCACAATAAGCCTGAACAAAGAACACTCAAAAGGCTTCAAGGAGTGCTGAACCCACTGCTTTACCCACCAAGGTCTTTGGTGCAAGGTAGTGTGCAAGTTAGTTGTGGGGTATACCTGCTAAAATCTAGGGTTCTTAGATGAGGTCTCTTGGATTCAACTGCAGACAGACTTGGCTGACCATGGCTGCTTCCTGCTGGTGCTGCTACCCATTCAGTTATTGTTACTCTCATTGGTTAATTAGATAATCTTCACTTCTGAATAGCTGCTAAGATTCCTGTGGGGGTGCGTCTAGACTTAGCACCCTTCTGTTGGAATAAGCTACACAATTTGTGTTATGAAAATTGCATAGCTTGTTCTGCGTCTAAGTTGAAATAACTTATGAAATTTGACGCTGTCTACAGAGCACCAAATTTCAAAATAAGGCACTATTCCAACAAATCTCTTAACCCTTGTGGAATGAGGGTTACAGGAATGAAGGAATAGCGCCCCTGCTATTTTGGGAAATAGCAGGTGCTTTTAAAGACATGGCGTTTAAAGATGTGCTTTTAAAGACATGGCTATTTCCAGTATCCCGAAATAGCAATGCAGTCTAGATGAACCTTAGTGTTGTAAGGGCTTCAGACAGTTCCACTCCCTGCTGCCATCATATGTTCTCCCAATGCTTCCTTTCTAGACAAAACTATATGGGGGTATGTCTACACTACCCTCCTAGTTCGAACTAGGAGGGTAATGTATGCATACCGCACTTGCTAATGAAGCCCGGGATTTGAATTTCCCGGGCTTCATTAGCATAAGCGGGGAGCCGCCATTTTTAAATCCCCGCTGCTTCGAACCCCGTGTAGCGCGGCTACACGGGGCTCGAACTAGGTAGTTCGGACTAGGGTGCCTATTCCGAACTACCGGTACTCCTCGTTTCACGAGGAGTAACGGTAGTTTGGAATAGGACCCTAGTCCGAACTACCTAGTTCGAGCCCCGTGTAGCCGCGCTACACGGGGTTCGAAGCAGCGGGGATTTAAAAATGGCGGCTCCCCGCTTATGCTAATGAAGCCCGGGAAATTCAAATCCCGGGCTTCATTAGCAAGTGCGGTATGCATACATTACCCCGCTAGTTCGAACTAGCGGGGTAGTGTAGACATACCCTGGGATCCTTACCTAGGAGATTTTTCATTCTGCCCTGGGCTATACTAGGGAGTTATTTCAAAATAAGGGGAGTTATTTTGAAATAACAAGTGGAGTATCCACACTACCAAGCCCATTATTTTGAAATGAGGGGCTGGTTATTTTGAAAGAATAATTCCTGCTTTCCACAAGGAAAAATGCTTATTTCAAAATAGATACTTTGAAATAGCTGTAGTGTGGATGCTCCATGGCTGCTATTTTGAAATAACTACTCCTCAGAGTCATTAAAGTAATTATTCCTCAGTAATTACACCCTGGTGCTTCCTGGGGCTCAAAGTCAAGGTTGTGTATTCACATTAAGGGAGCTTGCGTTGGATAAATTTTTAGGCTTCCCTGTAGCGTGGACATGCTATTTTGAAATTATTATTTCAGGAGTTATTTCAAAATAAGGTTTTTTGAAATAATTTCCTAATTGAGGCATGTTCTCTGAGATCCAGAAGGAATTGCAATTGCCATGTCTTTACATACACACACACACACACACACACACAGTCACAAGTGGGTTACTGAGGACACCTCTGAAAATATCAATATGATGAATGAGGAGCAGTATGGTTCTGCATGGTCTGAAAGCATGTGAGATAAAATATTTTTATGCAGTTTATAGGAACACCTCTAACTATCACAATGGTATAGCCTCAGTCTTTTGTTATGCTGATTGCAAAGCAAGCTATTTTTATATTTGCAAGCTGTGCTGTATATTCTGACATACAGCTTGCATTTGGATTTAATCACCAGACAACTTCAATATATACATTCAGACCCAGAGTCACTGAATTCAGAAGATTTAAATCAGAGTGAATGTATCTTCCTATGTTTTGGAACCAATTTAGTAATAGGTATTATAATATATAATATGAAGAAATAAACTAAATCATTCTCACATGTTATATACTTTCCCTGTTTGAGGCATGAAAAATAATCCCATTCAATCAAAGGGATTTGTTGTTTTAAAGAAACTAGTTAAAGTTGCCAATCAAGGCCCTACATAAAACTACAGCTTGGTATACTTTCACCTGGGGGGGGGGGGGGGTTAGGGGAGAGTTTTAAAATAATTGAATGCAATCTTGGGCAAGGGCCTATGCAATGGGTTTTGGAGCCAAGGAGGGATAAGTTGTGAAAGGAACAGAGATGGGACTAAGGGACTGCCTACTAAACTCCCTACCCACGGTTCATTGCCCTACAAGAAAGAATTATAGCAGGAGGAAGGACTGGGAATGATGTCTCCATCAGCAGCCTTTCAATGAACATTGGGCTCTTGAACATTAGACTTAAAAATGTGTAATGGAAACAAATTTGTTAATTCCATTACTTTTAAAAAATATTAGTAGCTAAAAATATAATTAGGCAAACACTGATCTGGCTTCACAAGAAGGGTGGTTGTTTATTATTTTTTATTCAACAAAAAAATACAAAGTTAATAAGGATTTTTGCATCAGAAAACGTTTTGGTGCAGGTTTTCTGCACACAACTCATTTGGAAGATTTGTACAAGGGACAAAAAGGTAAAGTCCCATGGAATGTTTATTTTCAGGTCAATACTTGTGAAATTTTAGGCATATCCCAAAATTTGGGCTGGATTTTATAATGGGTGTTTTTGTTTTCTTAATTTTTCAGTTTATAGTGTGTGTGGGGAGGGGTGTTTATCCCTTCTTTGGAACTAGCCTAATAATTCAATAGGGAATGCTTTGAGCTGTTAGTAGGTCTACACTACAGTATTATTTTGAAATATCTTATTTCGATTAGCTTATTTCGAAATAACGCATCTACACACAAAATGCATTTAGAAATAGCATTTTTCCATTTCAAAATAGCGTGTCAACATTGAGTGGACGCTGAATTGCATTTAAGTTCCACCAGTTCCAGCAGGCCACCAGGTCAGGACTTATTGTGTGGAGCTGCTTCCTGAGGCTATCTGAAGTCTGTGCTTAAAGGGACCCCCCCTGGACAGATAGTTCTCAGGTTTCTCTGCTTGCTTGTCTACCTCAATGAGAGACAGCAAAGCATTTTGTCTCTGTGTGCTCTGGTTGTCCTAACTCGGGACACCACAGCTCTCTGCAACATGGAACCAGAGCTTCTCTTGGATGCGTTGCTATGAGCCTGGCTGCACTTTCTGCAAGCTGCTATCCGGGATGTCCATTGGGGGGATGTCAGTATCCAGGAGGCCCTGTGGGAGAGCTTCCACCCTGAAGAGCACTAAGAGCCTCCCTGGTCTGCCCCACTGGGGGCTTGTGCCTCATTCCTCCCTCACGTCCTTCCACTTACCCCTCCCTAAGGCCCCTTTCTGATGTCAAAAAAAATACACATTTTCATGAACACAAACTCTCTTTATTTAACAAAACTGGATGGGGAAGGAATGAATCTCTGGTGAGACTGGGGAAAGGAGGTGGGAGAGGAGAGAAGAGAGGGTGGGAGAGGGGAGGGGGAAACCTGGGAGGAGGAAGGGGGAAGGGGAAAGCAAGGGGAAGAAGGGGGGAGGGAAGCTCAGGGCTCAGGGTTGGGTGTCTCACCGGACCAACTTGATTGTAATGCAAGCCTGCTCCTGGGTTCGAATGTAGCCTTTGGTGGCTAGGCTGGCAGCTATCCTGCCATAGACAGCCACATTCCTTTGTCTAGTGTGGAGATCATTAATGCTGGGAGCATCTCCCCCCCCCAAAAAAAAAACCTGAATAAGGTCCATGATCTCCACCTTGCACCAGCAAGGTGCCTGCCTTCTGTGGGCCCTGGCAGGTTCCTAGGAGCTGGCAGACTATTCCTAGGGAGTGGTGGAGGGCTGGCTGCCAGTGGCTTGATGCCTCATGTTTTGGGGCCACTGGGTCAGGGGCAGTGACTGCTGGCTCTGGGCTGGCAGGTTTGGAGCTGGCATAGGCACTGTGGCCAGAGTCTACCCCTTTAAGGGTTCCAGGGATGGGGGGAAGGGAGTGGAGTGTTCTTGGTTGAGGCTGGAGTGGCTTCCAGGGTACCCTGTGAAGGCTGGAGGCCTTCTATTTCAATATAAGTGTCTACACAGCACTTATTTCGAAATAGCTATTTCGAATTTGGTGTTATTCCTCATAGAATAAGGTTTACCAAATTCAAAATAAGTGCTCCACTATTTTGAATTTATTTTGAAATAGCGGTTTGGCTGTGTAGATGCTAGGAAAGTTATTTCAAAATAATGGCTGTTTTTTAGAAATAACTTTGCTGTGTAGACATACCCTTACGGAAAGCAATTCTGAAAATATGTTAAAAACAGCTACTCTGTCAGAATGCATGAAACTAGTGATTAAAAATAAGAGTAATTATATGAATGGGAGGAAATTTAACAATAAAGTAATGAAATGTTTGCCAATACAGGTTGATTAAGTTTGGTTTTCTCCCTGCATAAAACATCAGTTTTGTTGCAAATATATAACTGGTTTCAATGCATCTGAGAGGCTTTACTACTATTTGTAAGCTCATTTGTTATCCTTAACATAACTTTAAAAGCAAGAAAGCTGGTCCAGTGGTTAAGATACATTATCATTTATTCATTAGCAATCTCTAGATTACGGATGATCTCTTCAACAAATTTCCATAAGGGTCCTGAGGTGACTGAGGAATTTGATCCTGGAACTTCAACTTCACCCACAATAAGTACAGATATTTTGTGGCAAGCCAGCTGCCTCAGGAAAGAAAGTTGTTTCTTTTTCCTTCCCTCACTTTTTCTTTTCAGCTTTAAGGGCTGAGGCATCTTTGAAAGGCACTTCTCCTTGAAGTGGAGGATATGTCACCATTGAGGCTGGTTGATGGCTTACTCCTTCCAGCTGACTGACTGGACTTGTAGGTTCTAAAGTTGTACATTGTTTGGTTTTTGCATTCAAGTTATGTAAAAAAAATACGAAATCTACATTTGTAAGTGATTGGATTATAGTACTCATATGAGGTAAATTGAAAATACTATTTCTTTTGTTTACCTTTTTAAGTGAAAACACGTGTCATAAATAATAATAATAATAATAATAATAATAATAAAGGAGCACTGTACACTTCATATTCTCTGTATAATTGAAAACAATATATTTGAAAATGTAGAAAAACATAATAATATAAATAAGTATTTAATTATTGCTTAACAGTGAATTTAAAGCTGTGATTAATCCCGACTATTTTTTAAACTTTATTAATTTATTTTGTGTTAATCATCAACTTAATTGATTAATTAGCAACCCTAATATTTGTTCATTTGTTTAGATTTAAATGCAAAAAGCTGCCAGTCTACTACCTCGCACTTCAACATAGCCAAGGGTAAGAGTTTCAAGTCCGCTAGGAAAGAAGGATGCTCACTGAATTTCTGTGGGAGCTAGGAATCTTTGAAAAATCTCATCCTTAATTCACACTCTATTAGGAATAATTACAAAGCATAAACATTACAAAGTATGAATGACTACCAACCTATAATGTAAAATAACAACATATATCCTGTCCCATCATCACTGCCATACTTTTAACTCTAGTCAATAGATCCTCTAAGCAGTGTACTGTAAAAGACAACATTTGGGGGCTTCTTTGAACCAGCCTGGCTCCAGAATAGCTTACAAAGTGGCTTCTAAGTGAGTGCTCTAGTGGCACATACATTGTCCTTCTCTTTTTTGCCTCTCCTTCAGCTCAGGTCTCCTTCTGGTTGTTCTCAGCTCAACCACATCTCAAGCTTTTGGGGATATATTTATTTGTTGCACATAGCACTAATTGATGATGCCATATAAATAATACTTGTAATTATAATAAATGGCAAATAGTAATTATTTTTCTTAGTTTTAGTGCAGTGTGATGACTCATTAATTATGAATAGATTTTACTATTCATCCACACATAGATGCTTTGGCATAACTCCCTAGTTTCAGAACATTTTTAGCACTATAGTTGCACAGCTTGCAGATAGATTTAATATTAGTGTAAGACACCAAACCAGCTTCTGAGAGCAGTAGGAAAAATGTGAGGGTTTGGAATTTAGTTTAAATAAATATTTACTGGTGAGTTCTGACCTAATTTTTAAGGTTTTTTTTTTTTTTAAATTTCTATCTAGAAAAATCTGTGGGACTTATCCTCTATTTCTTGTGCATTGAAAACATCCACCTAATTAATGGAAAATGTTGTATGCACACAAAAAGAAGGATAAGATCCCACATATACAAAATACTTAGGGCTAACAAGTTAAGTCTCAGACACTTAAAGAATGACATTCAAATAAGAGCCTGGCTTATATAGGTGAGCAACCATTAATTCCATTGATTCCAGTTTTCAGTGTTTCTGAAAATTCATACACCTATGAATGAATAGGTGTTTAAATGTGGAGCTGCATTTCAAATTTTAGGCATCCAGGTGTATAAAAATGGCATAAATAATTTGCCCAACATGATAAAAGGAGCTACAGACCTTGGAATATAAGCAGCTGTTTTGGTTCCCAAGTCTCTGTTTTAGCCACTAGAATTTCACTTTGATCCATTCATAAAAGAAAAATAAGATGATGCATCATAATAATTTGGTTGAGAACTTTGGATTAGATGATGGACAAAGTGATTTAAGCAGCTAACTATGAATCTCAAGTAGAAATAGGAACCTCCCTCTGTTCTAAAGTTACACACCTAAATGCAGTGATGATGGAACAATTATTCTGGTGGGGGTGCTGAATTACATCTCTCCCAGTTGCCAACTTTCCTGGACCAGATGACTGGATGCTATCACTCTATTCCTTTGCTGCCCCAAGCTTGAGGTGGGTGCTGAGTCCATTGCTGAGGTGAGAAGTAGAGCCCCAGGCCAATGGCAGGACTCTGGACAGCAATGGAAACTCTATGGCTGGTGGCCTGGCCCCCAAGCCAGATAGGTCCTGGAGGCTGCAGAGACCATGGGGATAGGGACAAGCCAGATTGTGTGGAGCTGGTGAAGTCAATGGGAACTGTGGGACCCCAGAGGCCAGGATCTGGGGCTAGCAAAGCCAGCTGCAATCAACGGGGCTAGTTGGGGACAAAACTTGGGAGATGCTGTAGCACCTCACACCCTTACTTCCTGCACCTAAGTGCCTTTTCTGGGTGGGGCCTAAACCCAGCTTTTCCTCAGCTTTCACACTTGCTAGCTTAGGTGGCTCACTCATCATGTCTTTGAATCCCACACTTACATGTCTACTGTCCCCTTGAATTGAATAGGGAGCTCAAATGCCTAGCTCAAGGCTCTGGATTCCAGTAGGTGGCAAGTACCTACAGTTAGGCATTGCAACATCAAACTCCTCAGTCTTCTTTATGAAGTTGAGTCTTTAAGTGTAATTAATTATGTGTTGCATTGGCTGCTTACCAAATACTGCAATATTTAACACAGTAGGCATATTGACAATTTCTCAAAATTTAATATGTAATGGAAAAGATCCACTGTAAGGTGTTTCTTCAGATTTTAATCAGTCTTATTGTCACAGTATAGACCCACTGTGTAGGCACCTCCTTCTGGTTGCACAGATGTAAGCAGGATCTTAAAGAATGTGTCCCTTGCAACTAGTTGGAGGTGGGGAGAGACCCTGGGTGAGACTATGTAAATACAGTTTGTGCCTGCTTTGCTTGAATTTGTTAAATATTCAGCTGGTGGAGCATTGTTTTTCTCGCTGTAATCAACTTGGGTCACAAATTGTGTTAATACTAATTGCAATCTCTGTAATTATTGTAGGAATACAGAAAAGAAAGGCTGATTAACCTGTCTCAAAGGAGGGAGACACTCTCAGTTTAAAGAATGAGACTCTGGGCATGTGCATGTAAATATAGTTCACTCCTGTTTGCTTAGATTTGCTAGATATTCAACGGATGGAGAGGTGTTTTGCTCATTGTAATCAATTTGTCTATTGGGGTCACATATTATGTTAATGCTAAATGCAGGAATTGTGAAATATGATCACCAGGGCTTGCAATTATTGTAGGAATACAGAAAAGACAGCTGGTGCTTACCCTGTTTCAAAGGAAAGAGACGCTGTCCGTTTAAAGACCTTTAGATGGACAAGGGCTCTACTGCCAGAGTTCTGTGAGGTTAAGAGGGGGAGGGTAGGACTGTCAATCAGCAGGCTACATGCCCTCATGGTGTTGGCTGTAAGATTGATTCAACCTGTTTCTCTTTGTTGTCTCAAGAGTAGAGTTAAAATAGGTTCCATAAGGAGTCTCTTCTATTATTTTAAATTTGCTCCAGTGGATGTTGAAATTTCCTGTGGCTGGACTGAGTTTTGGGCCAAGAGCTGAAGTCACTGAGAAATGGGTTTTTGCCCAGAGCCAGATCTGACATGAGCAGCAAGTGAACAGGCGGCCAGTTGGGCATCCATGAGGAGCAGTGAGTGAATGGTAATCTGGCAGGGTGGGCAGCAGAAGTAACAAGTATGGTAGCATTGCCCGCAGGCACAATGAGGGAAGATTGTGTGCAGATGACCTCTGAACGCTGGATCTCCACTCATTAGAAACAACTGTGAGTGGGTGTTGAAAAGGGAGGAAAGCACACCATGTAAGTTGGGGTGTTGGATTCAAGAACCTGAAGCAAAGGACTCCTCCCAGTGGAGGGTGCTTTGTTCATGGGTTTTTCTTCATTTATGGGTATTGCATGTATTGTTTTCTTAGATTAATGCTAGCTTGCTTTTATTAAACAAATTATTTCTTCCTTCGTTTCTGTGCTTCTGAAAGGAGAAGAAATGCTTCTAAAGATACCCAGTGGATAAAGTGAAATTTTCCCAGGTCACTGGGCTGGGGCTTGAGCCAGCTTGATTATAGTATTGAAAGAACCCCATAGATACTGACAGCAAAGCCCTGCTTCCTGTTAACTGCTAGTTGCAGAAGGGTTACATAGGGACTAGCTCTTCACAGGTCCAATGCCTGCTTCTCTTTATTCCTCTGCCCAGGTCTGTCTCTTTCTCTGGGAGTTGAGCAGCTTCTTTGTGATTAAGCTCTGTGACCAGGTTAATATCTTTCCCTTCCAGTATGAAAGTCCTATGTACAAAACGTCAATCTTCCCTTAATTGCCCCGATCAGTATCTGGCAGGGGAAATTGGGCTTGCCCTTTACTGCGGATTCCAGTTCAGGCAGTCTATCTCTAACTATGGTGGCCTGCCCACGAGGAATAACTCCTTTTGCTCTACAGCTCTTGCGCAAAAAGGCATGTGTGGACTCTCCACAGGGGTTTCTTGCGCAAAGACAGCCTATCAGAAAAAACACAGGTGCTCTGATAGCCATTCTGTTAATGGCAATCAGAATTTTCTTTTGCAAGAGCATCCGTGTAGTATGGATGATGCCTTGAGCAAAAGCACATCTCTTTTGTGATGCGCTTTTGAGGAGTGGATGTGCTTTTGCGCAAGATATTTTTGCAGAAGATCTCTTCTGCAAAAAGCTTCTTGCGCAAAAATCCTGCAGTGTAGACAAAGCTTCAGGGAATAATTGCCGATTAGGGCTTTCTTCTCAGCTTAAATTTCCCCTGGTTTGCTGCCTAATAGATCAATTAGCCCATCTAGTCTATTTTTACACTTTCGGGGCAAGTGTAGGAAGCACATCCTGTCACACATATGTACACAATATTTAGAATGTTGATGTGCAGAGCACATTCACATTCATTTAAAAAATACCAGCAATGATAAAGACTTTTTTCCACTAATATCTACAATTCAGATTTTTGGTTTTGAGCTTTCAAGATGACATCAGTTTGTATAGTGACAATTTCCTTTTCTAATGCATCACTATTCAAATAAAAGAGTTCATTCTTCTTGCCAGTCAGCTCTTAATGCTTGTTCATTGTCATGAATGGAGTGAAACAAACTCACTGAGTCTCAACACTTCTAAATCTCTTAATTTTTAAAGTGATCAGTGCACACATCTGCATGGAGCACTTCTTTGTATTTATCAGATTCTTTTTATTTTCTTGATACTCACTGTGTTGTTTTCACACTATAATGTGAAGTGGTATAATTCCAAAGAGCTGAGATACTGTAATATTTTCTGTTTCATCTGTATTATCCACAAACCCAACTTCACTTTAAATGATTCATCACACTTACCATGTATATAATATCCTTTTGTTTCTCCTTCAGTTCTCGACTGAATTCAGTCTTTTTTTTATACTAAGGTTGATTGGGACTGCAAAGTCAAGCAACCACACCTGTTAGAAAGCTTATCATATTTTTCATTGCTTGATCTCAAGAATATTCTGATCTCTGAGAAAATGTAAAAGCACCGTTTTAAAAAGCTTTATTGTAGCTCAGCTACCTCATCTGATTGTCTGCTTCTAGACTGGCAAGTTTTTCCGCAAAAGCAGCTGCTTTTGCGGAAAAACTTGCCAGCTGTCTACACTGGCCACTTGAATTTCCGCAAGAGGGCCAGAGAAGACAACGCGGTATTGTTTTGCGCAAAAAAGCCCTGATCACGAAAATGGCTATCAGGGCTTTTTTGCGCAAAAGCACGTCTAGATTGGCACAGACGCTTTTCCGCAAAAAGTGCTTTTGCGGAAAACCGTCCATGCCAATCTAGACGCTCTTTTCCACAAATGCTTTTAACTGAAAACTTTTCCGTTAAAAGCATTTGCGGAAAATCAAGCCAGTCTAGACGTAGCCATTGTGTATAACCACATCTTCACAGGCTACCTCAGGCTCATCAGATAGATTTTGATGCAGAAGGCCTCTGACTTGTGTGGAGGTAATATTTTTTTACCAGTAATCCATTCACATTTGTCAAGTCTATCACTTTTCCTCTGACTGCATATTGATGATGAGCAATGAAGCCTCGGATCCAAACATAGCTGGTGTTCCATCTGTTGTTATAGAAACCAGTTTTGTCATAATTTCTTTCCATTTAATAACATCTTTAATTATCTTCCTATCTTGTTTCCCTCTTTAACGATAGTATCATCAAAATGTCTTCCTTTGCACTGCTGATTTCAGATACCATATGCACAAATATCACCATATGAGCCATATCAATTATGCCAATCTGTCAAAAATCATACTGATTGAAATTTTTTGAACTGTCAAAAATATCTTCTGAAAGTGAGTTTACTCTTCTACCCATTATACTTTCATCAGTAGCACTTTTCTTCCTTTTTTGGGGAAGATTTTCAGTGAGTTGCTTCTGTCACTCCTTTCACAATCACACTGTTTAGAAAAGCCTGTCTTTGTTGTGCTAATACTTTTGCAAATGTAAAGATGTTTCATTGATGTACTTTTAATGGTATAAGATATGATTTATTCAGCTATCAAAGACAAATTATTTTATTTAACTAAAGATTGATATTTTTATAAAACTCCATCTCATGTTTCTCATGCACGATAGTAAAATGACTCTTCACATTACTTTTCCCCCTCCTTTTGGTGGCATTGGTGTGGCATAGGAAATATGCATGCTTGACTCTAACTATGGTGAGCAAAAAGTCACTTTCTAGTTTTCATCAAAATAATAACTTTCTGGATAGTTCCTCCAAAAGATAGAGTTCAGGGTTTTTTTTATGATGTTTGGTATGGTTAACTCCTATCTAACATTCCCTAACACTTTATTCTTGGTTCCTTTCCCCCAAAGGTTCAGATAAGGGGAGTCTCTCTCACTACTGAATACTCTTCACCCTTCCTTTGGTGAATGTAGTAGGTAACTGAGCAAAGGCTAAAACCTTCTTTAGTCTCTTGTCTGCATAGTTGTTCCTCTCTTCACCCATGTACATTGAGGCTATGTCTACACTGCAGGGTTTTTGTGCAAGAAGCTTTTTGCAGAAGAGATCTTCCACAAAAACTTCTTCTGCAAAAGCGCGTCCAGACCTCAAAAGCTCCTCATAAAAGTGATGTGTGCAAGAGAGCATCCACACTGCATGGAAATTCTTGTGCAAGAAAGTTTTGACTGCCATTCAGAAAATGGCCATCAGAGCACCTATGATTTTTCCAATAGGCTCTTTTTGCACAAGAAACCTCTGTTGAGCAGCCACACACACCTTTTTGCACAAGAACTCTTGTGCAAAAAGGAGTTATTCCTCGAAGAAAGAAGTATACCTACATGGCAAATACCCCACTGTTCTGCCATTTTGCTGTAAATGTTCTTGTGCAAAAATGCAATTGAGGTGTGGATGCTCTACGGATTTTTGCACAGAAACGGCTGTTTTTGAGCAAAACCCCTGTAGTGTAGACATAGCCTGAATGTATGGCCATTCCTAAATAGAATAGCAGTAACTGAAAAAAATCATCACTTCAACCTGAAGAGCTGCCTACTCTCTACCTTTTCCGTTTGGCTGCCCTTTCTATGCATAACCACCTCTTGCTCTGAAGGCAAGCCATAGGTGCTATTGAAGAGTTACTCTATGTCTAACACCACCTGCTACTGGAAGAAGAAGCTCCTGTTGATGCAGTTCAAAAAGACTCACGGTCTACTTAATATTCCTCCCTTATTAAGCTTCTGTGTTTTATATTATGAAATCCTGTATTTGTATATTATCTTATTTCAGCTCTCCTTTATTATGATAGAGTATGATAAAATGTATTATTTTACTCTCTGAGGGTATGTCTACACTACAAAGTTAATTCGAACTAACGGATGTTAGTTCGAATTAACTTTGATAGGCGCTACACTAGCACTCCGCTAGTTCGAACTTAATTCGAACTAGCAGAGCGCTTAGTTCGAACTAGGTAAACCTCATTGTACGAGGACTAAGCCTAGTTCGAACTTATTAGTTCTAATTAAGGGGTGTGTAGCCCATTAATTCGAACTAGTGGGAGGCTAGCCCTCCCCAGTTTTCCCCGGTGGCCACTCTGGCCAACACCAGGGAAACTCTATTGCCCTCCTCCCAGCCCTGGAACCCTTAAAGGGGCACGGTCTGGCTACGGTGCCCGTGCCAAGTGCAAGCCTACCAGCACCCAGCGAGCAGACCCTGCACCTGGCACAGCTCGAGCCAGCCACCCGATGCCCCCCAGCCTCCTCCCTCTTCCCGGGACCAGGCTGGCGGCTCCCGGTAGATTGCCCAGGACTGCAAGAGGCGGGCACCTGCCTGGTCCAGTGCAGACATCGTGGACCTCATCCACGCCCTCCGCACTAGGCACAGGAAAGTGGCCATCTAGGGCAGGAGAGCTGCCAGCCTGCCCACCCAGGAGCAGGTTTGCATGAAAATCAATGTGGTCCACTGAGACCCCCGACCCTGAGCCCTGAGCTTAGAATGGCCGTACTGGGTCAGACCAAAGGTCCATCTAGCCCAGTAGCCTGTCTGCCGACAGCGGCCAACCTGGAGGGGATGGACCAAAGACAGTGACCAAGCCATTTGTCTCGTGCCATCCCTCTCCAGCCTTCCACAAACTTTGGGCAGGGACACCACTCCTACCTCCTGGCTAATACCACTCCATGAACCCAACCTCCATAAATTGATCTCACTTATCTTTAAACTCTGTTCTAGTTCTAGCCTTCAGAGCCTCCTGCAGCAAGGAGTTCTACAGGTTGACTATTTGCTTTGTGAAGAACAACTTTCTGTTACTAGTTTGAAGCCTGCTACCCATTCCTTTCCTTTGGTGTCCTCTAGTCCTTCTATTATGGGAACTAATGAAGAACTTTTCTTGATGCACCCTCTCCACCCCACTTGTGCTTTTAGAGACCTCTATCATATCCCTGCTCCATCTCCACTTTTCTAATCTGAAAAGTCCCAGTCTCTTTAGCCTCTCTTCATATGGGACCTGTTCCAAACCCCTCATCATTGTAGTTGCCCTCCCCTCTCCCATCCTGTCTCTTCCCCTCTCCCACCTCCTTTTCCCAGTCTCCCCCAGTTTTGTTCAATAAAGAGAGATTCTATTTTTGAACACAATTGTCCTTTATTTTGTACATCAGGAAGGGGGGCTAGGGAAGGGCAAGTGGAAGGAGGTGAGGGAGAAATGGGGTACGAGTCCCCAATGGGGAGGACTGGGCTGGCTCTGCAGGCTTCTGGGGGTGGAACCTCTCCTGTAGCCCCCCAATTGCCCCCTCTCCCCAGATGGCAGCCTGCGGCAAGTACAGCCGGTCTGATGGCCGAGTGCTGTGATGTGACCAGTGTGGGTACTCCGGGCAATCCAAGCCAGGACTGCTTTGCCAGCGGGGAACCCTGAGAACTGTCTGTCCGGGGTGGGGGTCGGGTCCCTTTAAGCACAGCCCTCGGCTAGCCTGAGGCAGCAGCTCCACGCTCTATGTCCTACTCTGATGCCCTGCCGGCACTGCTTCCGGCCAGCCTTAACCTCTGTTCAGGGTCCACTCAATGTGGACATGCTAGTTCGAATAACAAAACGCTAATTCGAACTAGTTTTTAGGTCTAGCTGCGCTAATTCGAATTAGCTTAGTTCGAATTAACTAATTCGAATTAGCTTAATTCGAATTCGAACTAAGTTAGTTCGAATTAGCGCTGTAGTGTAGACATACCCTGAATGTGCTCAATATGTACAATGCATATACAAATGCACAGCACGGGCACATTTTTTAAACTAATCCATGACATTTTCATCCATTTGTTCCGTTGATGTCATTGAAACCTGACCAGATAAAATAGTGGGTTTCTTAAGTCTGTTATAGATTTCCTAATGTGATTGACTTTCAGCTGGAATTGGTTATCAGACTGCCTGTTGGGCCTTTGAAAATCTCAGTGTAAATACATTTGTGAATCAACATGAAACTTGTGAATTATGCCTGTAATAATGGGCTTATCTTCTGCATTTCCTTTTTTATTTTGCTGTACAGTATAAGCTGAGCTATTTGCATAACATTGCATATGTGGTAGAATGGTTAGGCTTGATCTTACTTTCCATACTCAACTATATTCTCATTGAAGTCAGTTTACTGAATGATTACGTGCTTATCTTGCAGCTTTTTAGATCTCATATCAATTATCTTTCCTAAATAGAGCCTTAAGACAACATTCTAAATTGCTGTATACTTTTAAAACAGGTTGCTCTAGTTTCCTGAGGCTAGGTCTACACTTCAGTTTTTGCACAAAAACAAGTGATTTTGCAGAAAAACTCCTGGAGCATCCACACCTCAAGTGCATTTTTACACAAATCAAATGAAAGAACAGAGGGTTTTTTCTGGTGTAGGTATTCCTCCTTCTATGAGGAATAATTCCTGTTTGTGCAAGAATTCTTGAGCAAAAAGGTGTGTGTGGATGGGCAAAGGGAGTTTTGCGCAAAAACAGGAAAGAGGAAAAAGCACAAGTGCCCTGGAGCCATTCTGTAGATAGCAATCAGCACTTTCTTTCCATGCAGTGTGTATGCTCTCTTGCACAAGAAAATTTTGCGGAAGTTTTCTTCCGCAAAAAACTTCCTGCGCAAGAAGCCTGTAGTGTAGACATAGCCTGAGAGAAGAAGTAAGGAATTCTTGACTCTTATTTCTGTTCTTGACCCATGACACTGACATCTTCTCTAGTCTTGATAACCAACATCACTTCTATATATCTTAGTTTTCCAACCTGTAAAGTGGAAGAAAATAATAATTACTTACTTCAAAAACCTGTCAGAGAAACTATATAAAGACAAAGCTCACAAATGCTTGAGGATGCATTCAAACTTAGCAGGAGTCTGAAGTGCATTGGCTATGCTCACTTAATCTTTGGAAAGTTATCTTTGTACCCATAACTTCTAGAATTTCTTTTATGAGAACTTTCTGAAGCATGTTCTAGAGCAAAGTCTTCAATTTCCCTAATTATTACTAATTGTTATTATTAATATGGCATTCTGGAGCCTGATATTTCTGTTCATAAACATCTAAAACTCTGATTAGATCAAAGGGGATAGACTGCTGCAAAGGGATGACAATATCAACTGCATTGGTGACAGTGGGTCAGTAGGATGTGAGTATAGTTCATAGTGATGTTGTTTTATGGGGGAATGGGAAACCCCACTCCATTTTAAAGGCTTCTACAATAGCATAAATAAAACAAACATGGTTGTACAAAACTTCTGATTCAAATAATATTAGAAGCTTAATTCTATTCCTATTAAAATTAATGGCAAAATTTCATTTGTACTTACTTCAGTGGGAGAAAAATCAAATACAATGAGAAAATGAAGTGTATTAAGGACAAAAACGCATGTGCATTTAGTAGGCCCAAAATTATATTTTTGTTAGTAAACCTAGCATGTGTCTGAGAATAAATGAGTATACATATCACAGGGGAAGTTTGATTTTTTTTCAGATAATATGTCTTCTGTATGAATTCTTGGAAGAATTGAGAATAGATTCCAAAACAGTTTTAATGTTCATTACCTGTACCAGAAATTACTCAGAATATCTTCTTGGTTCTAACACCAATCTTACTTATCTCAGAGGCGCTCTCTATCTGAATATATATTCATATAAATGTCACAGTATTTTAGGCATGACTAGATTTGCTTCCAATCAAGCATTCTGTTATGTTCTCCCTTTAACAAATATAGATATTATCTTGTCAAAGAATATCCAGCTCTATATTAATGTTTGAGTTTGCCTTGATTTTACTGAGGGAGCCCAGAGCCATAATATAGTACAGCTCCTTATTCCTGTTCTCTTCTAAAGAATTCTGTTATAAGTCCACAATGCTATAGAGCCACTTGGACCCTTTATTGATTTTTTTGACAGTAGTTCTTAATTTGTTGGGAGATCAGGAGAGAGTGGAGTTTGTGGAGAGAACTGGTGATTTATTTCTGCATATCGTGACATGCCCTACTGTCCAACATGTCTACACTAGGAAATTATTTCAAAACAACTAAATTCAAAATAATAACTCCCCAAAATAATACAATTGAAATAGTGTTTCAGTTAGTCTGAGGCAGGCTCCATTATTGTGGACGTGCAACCTAAAATTAGAGCCCCAGGAGGCACTTGGGAATAATTATTTTGAATTACTCTAAGGAGTAGTTATTTTGAAATAGCAGCAGTGGAGCATCCACACTAGCGCTACTTCAAAATAACTATTTTGAAATAAGCATTATTCCACAAGGTAAGCAGGAGTACAAATTTTGAAATAACCAGACAGTTATTTTTAAGTAACGGGCTTGGTAGTGTGGACACTCTGCTTACTATTTAAAAATAAAGGGGGTTATTTTGAAATAACTCCATAGTGTAGACCAGGGCCAAAGGATCTGTATTGCCTGGGACTTTATTATGGTGCTAACCGCAGTTAATATGAACACAAACATTTGTTGAATTCTGGAACTTATAATACGCATGAGTAAATTGTACTAAGGTAATTCAAAGTACTATTATATGTGCACTAAAAACAGTTTACATGTACATTGTACAACAAAGGTAGTGTCACAATGACAAATATGTATGCTCACTTGTGAACTTGGAATAAAATTTAAAATGAAAGCATTTTAAATCAGCTACATGATACACACCATAGGTTGCCATTCCATCCATTTGATCATGTTTGTTTATCCCAGAACTCGTGGACCTTCTAAAGAGCAAGGTAATTCTTTCTTCCTCCTCTATGTCTAACATTCTGCATATTAATTAACAATTTAAATATATGTTTTATTTCTCTATATCTTTTATCCAAAGACTCTTTGTATTGCCACAGTGGTACAAAGGGACCTTAAACCTACCTTATGTGGTAACAGAGGGTATGTCTACACTACAAAGTTAATTTGAACTAACAGACGTTAGTTTGAATTAACTTTGACAGGCGCTACACAAGCACTCCGCTAGTTCGACCTTAATTCGAACAAGCAGAGCGCTTAGTTCGAACTAGGTAAACCTCATTGTACGAGGACTAAGCCTAGTTCGAACTTACTAGTTCGAATAAAGGGGTGTGTAGCCCCTTAATTCGAACTAGTGGGAGGCTAGCCCTCCCCAGTTTTCCCTGGTGGCCACTCTGGCCAACACCAGGGAAACTCTATTGCCCCTCTCCCGGCCCCGGACTCCTTAAAGGGGCACGGGCTGGCTATGGTGCCCGTGCCAGGTGCAAGCCTGCCAGCACCCAGCGAGCAGACCCTGCACCTGGCACGGATTGAGCCAGCCACCTGATGCCCCCCAGCCCTCACCCTCTTCCCGGAACCAGGCTGGCGACTCCCGGGATCTTGCCCAGGACCGCAAGAGGCGGGCACTCGCCTGGTCTAGTGCGGACATCGTGGACCTCGTCCACGACCTCCGCACTAGGCACAGGAAAGTGGCCATCTAGGGCAGGAGAGCTGCCAGCTTTGCTTTGTGAAGAACAACTTTCTGTTATTAGTTTGAAGCCTGCTACCCATTCCTTTCCTTTGGTGTCCTCTAGTCCTTCTAGTATGGGAACTAATGAAGAACTTTTCTTGATGCCCTCTCCACCCCACTCATGCTTTTATAGACCTTTATCCTATCTCTCCTCAGTGTCCTCTTGTCTAAAATGAAAAGTCCCAGTCTCTTTAGCCTCTCTTCATATGGAACCTGTTCCAAACATCTGATCATTTTAGTTGCCCTCCCCTCGCCCACCCTCTCTCTTCCCCTCTCCCACCTCCTTTTCCCAGTCTCCCCCAGTTTTGTTCAATAAAGAGAGATTCTATTTTTGAACACAATTGTCCTTTATTTTGTACATCAGGAAGGGGGGCTAGGGAAGGGCAAGTGGAAGGAGGTGAGGGAGAAATGGGGTACGAGTCCCCAATGGGGAGGACTGGGCTGGCTCTGCAGGCTTCTGGGGGTGGAACCTCTCCTGTAGCCCCCCAATTGCCCCCTCTCCCCAGATGGCAGCCTGCGGCAAGTACAGCCGGTCTGATGGCCGAGTGCTGTGATGTGACCAGTGTGGGTACTCCGGGCAATCCAAGCCAGGACTGCTTTGCCAGCGGGGAACCCTGAGAACTGTCTGTCCGGGGTGGGGGTCGGGTCCCTTTAAGCACAGCCCTCGGCTAGCCTGAGGCAGCAGCTCCACGCTCTATGTCCTACTCTGATGCCCTGCCGGCACTGCTTCCGGCCAGCCTTAACCTCTGTTCAGGGTCCACTCAATGTGGACATGCTAGTTCGAATAACAAAACGCTAATTCGAACTAGTTTTTAGGTCTAGCTGCGCTAATTCGAATTAGCTTAGTTCGAATTAACTAATTCGAATTAGCTTAATTCGAATTCGAACTAAGTTAGTTCGAATTAGCGCTGTAGTGTAGACATACCCTGAATGTGCTCAATATGTACAATGCATATACAAATGCACAGCACGGGCACATTTTTTAAACTAATCCATGACATTTTCATCCATTTGTTCCGTTGATGTCATTGAAACCTGACCAGATAAAATAGTGGGTTTCTTAAGTCTGTTATAGATTTCCTAATGTGATTGACTTTCAGCTGGAATTGGTTATCAGACTGCCTGTTGGGCCTTTGAAAATCTCAGTGTAAATACATTTGTGAATCAACATGAAACTTGTGAATTATGCCTGTAATAATGGGCTTATCTTCTGCATTTCCTTTTTTATTTTGCTGTACAGTATAAGCTGAGCTATTTGCATAACATTGCATATGTGGTAGAATGGTTAGGCTTGATCTTACTTTCCATACTCAACTATATTCTCATTGAAGTCAGTTTACTGAATGATTACGTGCTTATCTTGCAGCTTTTTAGATCTCATATCAATTATCTTTCCTAAATAGAGCCTTAAGACAACATTCTAAATTGCTGTATACTTTTAAAACAGGTTGCTCTAGTTTCCTGAGGCTAGGTCTACACTTCAGTTTTTGCACAAAAACAAGTGATTTTGCAGAAAAACTCCTGGAGCATCCACACCTCAAGTGCATTTTTACACAAATCAAATGAAAGAACAGAGGGTTTTTTCTGGTGTAGGTATTCCTCCTTCTATGAGGAATAATTCCTGTTTGTGCAAGAATTCTTGAGCAAAAAGGTGTGTGTGGATGGGCAAAGGGAGTTTTGCGCAAAAACAGGAAAGAGGAAAAAGCACAAGTGCCCTGGAGCCATTCTGTAGATAGCAATCAGCACTTTCTTTCCATGCAGTGTGTATGCTCTCTTGCACAAGAAAATTTTGCGGAAGTTTTCTTCCGCAAAAAACTTCCTGCGCAAGAAGCCTGTAGTGTAGACATAGCCTGAGAGAAGAAGTAAGGAATTCTTGACTCTTATTTCTGTTCTTGACCCATGACACTGACATCTTCTCTAGTCTTGATAACCAACATCACTTCTATATATCTTAGTTTTCCAACCTGTAAAGTGGAAGAAAATAATAATTACTTACTTCAAAAACCTGTCAGAGAAACTATATAAAGACAAAGCTCACAAATGCTTGAGGATGCATTCAAACTTAGCAGGAGTCTGAAGTGCATTGGCTATGCTCACTTAATCTTTGGAAAGTTATCTTTGTACCCATAACTTCTAGAATTTCTTTTATGAGAACTTTCTGAAGCATGTTCTAGAGCAAAGTCTTCAATTTCCCTAATTATTACTAATTGTTATTATTAATATGGCATTCTGGAGCCTGATATTTCTGTTCATAAACATCTAAAACTCTGATTAGATCAAAGGGGATAGACTGCTGCAAAGGGATGACAATATCAACTGCATTGGTGACAGTGGGTCAGTAGGATGTGAGTATAGTTCATAGTGATGTTGTTTTATGGGGGAATGGGAAACCCCACTCCATTTTAAAGGCTTCTACAATAGCATAAATAAAACAAACATGGTTGTACAAAACTTCTGATTCAAATAATATTAGAAGCTTAATTCTATTCCTATTAAAATTAATGGCAAAATTTCATTTGTACTTACTTCAGTGGGAGAAAAATCAAATACAATGAGAAAATGAAGTGTATTAAGGACAAAAACGCATGTGCATTTAGTAGGCCCAAAATTATATTTTTGTTAGTAAACCTAGCATGTGTCTGAGAATAAATGAGTATACATATCACAGGGGAAGTTTGATTTTTTTTCAGATAATATGTCTTCTGTATGAATTCTTGGAAGAATTGAGAATAGATTCCAAAACAGTTTTAATGTTCATTACCTGTACCAGAAATTACTCAGAATATCTTCTTGGTTCTAACACCAATCTTACTTATCTCAGAGGCGCTCTCTATCTGAATATATATTCATATAAATGTCACAGTATTTTAGGCATGACTAGATTTGCTTCCAATCAAGCATTCTGTTATGTTCTCCCTTTAACAAATATAGATATTATCTTGTCAAAGAATATCCAGCTCTATATTAATGTTTGAGTTTGCCTTGATTTTACTGAGGGAGCCCAGAGCCATAATATAGTACAGCTCCTTATTCCTGTTCTCTTCTAAAGAATTCTGTTATAAGTCCACAATGCTATAGAGCCACTTGGACCCTTTATTGATTTTTTTGACAGTAGTTCTTAATTTGTTGGGAGATCAGGAGAGAGTGGAGTTTGTGGAGAGAACTGGTGATTTATTTCTGCATATCGTGACATGCCCTACTGTCCAACATGTCTACACTAGGAAATTATTTCAAAACAACTAAATTCAAAATAATAACTCCCCAAAATAATACAATTGAAATAGTGTTTCAGTTAGTCTGAGGCAGGCTCCATTATTGTGGACGTGCAACCTAAAATTAGAGCCCCAGGAGGCACTTGGGAATAATTATTTTGAATTACTCTAAGGAGTAGTTATTTTGAAATAGCAGCAGTGGAGCATCCACACTAGCGCTACTTCAAAATAACTATTTTGAAATAAGCATTATTCCACAAGGTAAGCAGGAGTACAAATTTTGAAATAACCAGACAGTTATTTTTAAGTAACGGGCTTGGTAGTGTGGACACTCTGCTTACTATTTAAAAATAAAGGGGGTTATTTTGAAATAACTCCATAGTGTAGACCAGGGCCAAAGGATCTGTATTGCCTGGGACTTTATTATGGTGCTAACCGCAGTTAATATGAACACAAACATTTGTTGAATTCTGGAACTTATAATACGCATGAGTAAATTGTACTAAGGTAATTCAAAGTACTATTATATGTGCACTAAAAACAGTTTACATGTACATTGTACAACAAAGGTAGTGTCACAATGACAAATATGTATGCTCACTTGTGAACTTGGAATAAAATTTAAAATGAAAGCATTTTAAATCAGCTACATGATACACACCATAGGTTGCCATTCCATCCATTTGATCATGTTTGTTTATCCCAGAACTCGTGGACCTTCTAAAGAGCAAGGTAATTCTTTCTTCCTCCTCTATGTCTAACATTCTGCATATTAATTAACAATTTAAATATATGTTTTATTTCTCTATATCTTTTATCCAAAGACTCTTTGTATTGCCACAGTGGTACAAAGGGACCTTAAACCTACCTTATGTGGTAACAGAGGGTATGTCTACACTACAAAGTTAATTTGAACTAACAGACGTTAGTTTGAATTAACTTTGACAGGCGCTACACAAGCACTCCGCTAGTTCGACCTTAATTCGAACAAGCAGAGCGCTTAGTTCGAACTAGGTAAACCTCATTGTACGAGGACTAAGCCTAGTTCGAACTTACTAGTTCGAATAAAGGGGTGTGTAGCCCCTTAATTCGAACTAGTGGGAGGCTAGCCCTCCCCAGTTTTCCCTGGTGGCCACTCTGGCCAACACCAGGGAAACTCTATTGCCCCTCTCCCGGCCCCGGACTCCTTAAAGGGGCACGGGCTGGCTATGGTGCCCGTGCCAGGTGCAAGCCTGCCAGCACCCAGCGAGCAGACCCTGCACCTGGCACGGATTGAGCCAGCCACCTGATGCCCCCCAGCCCTCACCCTCTTCCCGGAACCAGGCTGGCGACTCCCGGGATCTTGCCCAGGACCGCAAGAGGCGGGCACTCGCCTGGTCTAGTGCGGACATCGTGGACCTCGTCCACGACCTCCGCACTAGGCACAGGAAAGTGGCCATCTAGGGCAGGAGAGCTGCCAGCTTTGCTTTGTGAAGAACAACTTTCTGTTATTAGTTTGAAGCCTGCTACCCATTCCTTTCCTTTGGTGTCCTCTAGTCCTTCTAGTATGGGAACTAATGAAGAACTTTTCTTGATGCCCTCTCCACCCCACTCATGCTTTTATAGACCTTTATCCTATCTCTCCTCAGTGTCCTCTTGTCTAAAATGAAAAGTCCCAGTCTCTTTAGCCTCTCTTCATATGGAACCTGTTCCAAACATCTGATCATTTTAGTTGCCCTCCCCTCGCCCACCCTCTCTCTTCCCCTCTCCCACCTCCTTTTCCCAGTCTCCCCAAGTTTTGTTCATTAAAGAGAGATTCTATTTTTGACCACACGTTTTCTTTATTTTGTACATCAGGAAGGGGGGCTAGGAAAGGGTAAGTGGAAGGAGGTGAGGGAGGAATGGGGTACGAGCCCCCATGGGGAGGACTGGGGTGGCTCTGCGGGCTTCTGGGGGTGGAAGCTCTTCTGCAGCCCCCCAATTTTCCCCTGTCCCGAGATGGCAACCTGCGGCAAGTGCAGCTGGTCTGATGGCCGAGTGCTTTGATGTGCCCGATGTGGGCACTCAGGGCACTCCAAGCTAGGACTGCTTTGCAAGTGGGGCACCTCTGAGAACTGTCTGTCCGGGGTGGGGGTCGGGTCCCTTTAAGCACAGCCCTCGGCTAGCCTGAGGCAGCAGCTCCACGCTCTAAGTCCTCATCTGATGCCCTGCCGGCACTGCTTCCGGCCATCCTTAACCCCAGTTCAGGGTCCACTTAATGTGGACATGCTAGTTCAAATTAGCAAAACGCTAATTTGAACTAGATTTTTAGTCTGGATGCATTAGTTCGAATTAGCTTAGTTTGAATTAACTAATTTGAACTAAGTTAGTTCGAATTAGCGCTGTAGTGTAGACATACCCTGAGAAAGTAACTGGTATGGGGAAAAGGGACTTCAGTAGGAGCTTCTGGGTGCTGAGTATTTTTTTAAAACAGGCCACAAGATTTGGTGACTAAAGTTCTTTGGAGTCTAATTTCAGCCACCCACACTGTTGGCCACAGATTTCCTTCTGTGTTTTGGAGTACCACAAGCACTCATGACTATGTGCAAATTATAAACCTAAAAATTTCACAAAATTCATGTTAGGTGTGTATTTTCCTTCCCACATATTTTCTTATCTTTTATTCCATAATTAACCAGTGTCATGAAGAAAAAAATATATAATTGAACATTCAGGAGTCAGCTGGCAAACTCTGAAACTGCTGGCACTTTACTTGTTCCAACTGCTTTTAGTTCTGGAGCATTTTTGGAATTCCTGATAATGGAAGATTAGGCCCAAAACAGGGTATGAACATTACTGTTTGGATTTGGTGGTTCCCAGAGAGTCAAATGCTGGGCAGAATCAAGGGTCTTCGATACTTCAATTCTATTCAACAAGACTTTAATTCAATGTGCCCCTGGTACTAAAATCAGCCAAAGCCCCTGGAGCAAGAAGCCCCTCCCCTTGCTGTTTTATAGCGCATGGCAGTTACATAACAGGTTATATAACACAAACTTCTAAACCAATCAGATTCAACCTTTCCATATATGGCTTTGTTTGTCACATGCTTGTACTTCTCCACTCCACATGTTGAGTTCAGCCCCCATCCCCTTGGCCTTTTCTAGACTGTTCCTAGGGTGGTGAGCCACAGCATGCTTCTTTATGCATATCTACTTTCCAAACCACATTTTGTTTAAAATGAACACATGCATACCCTTCAATTACTAAGTAAAATATGTTGGACAGGTATTCTAACTTTCCTGGATCACCTAAGGGAGCCAGAGGTAGCCCAAAATAGTTATGCTGCATCTTTGGAGCAAGCCCGTTATTTCGAAATATAACAGGCTTGCTCTTCTGACGTCCCTGTAAACCTCATTCCATGAGGAATAAGGGATGTTTTGGAATAGCAGTTTATTTCAAAATTTCATGATGTGTAGACAGTGCCAAATTATGAAATAAGGTATTTCTAAATTAACTTGAAATAAGCTATGCAATATGCATAGCTCAAATTGCATAATTAATTTTGAGCTAAGGATACAGTGTAGTGGCACCCCAAGTGGTTCACTTTTCCATTTCCATCCACTTTCTGGAAATTAAATCTCATAATTTCTCCTGCCTTCACCTAGCTGGCAAAAGTCTTGCCTGCAAGAAGTAGTTATTTTCTAAATAAGTAATTTTTTTTTATTTGAGATAATTAAATTTCTAGACTTAACCTATTCATGGTTACAGAAAATAATATTTTTTAAAAGTAACAGGGAGAAACCAGTAAAACTAAAGATAAATATGTGTAGAATATTTTTTAATTTCAAGCTGAGTGATTATATACATTTCGTTTAGGTTTTATTTTGAGCTAGACGATGAAGAGAAAGAGACTGGTAATCATGTTTCAGGGTACGTCTACACTTGCCCCCTACTTTGAAGTGGCGAGGCAAACGAAGGCGACTGAAGTTGCAAATCAAGCGTGGGATTTAAATATCCCATGCTTGATTAGCATAGTCATGTCCGGGTGCCATGTTGGAAATTGACTAGCCCAAATTAACTCGCCACGTGTAGACGCGGTACTCCGAGGGAACACCTCATTGAAAGAGGATTACAGTTAATTTGAAGTACGGGGTGTTCCCTCAGAGTACCGCGTCTACACGCGGCGAGTTAATTCGGGCTAGTCAATTTCCAACATGGTGACCGGACACGACTATGCTAATCAAGCATGGGATATTTAAATCCCATGCTTGATTTGCACTTCGGTCGCCTTCATTTGCCTCACTACTTCAAAGCAGGAGGAAAGTGTAGACATACCCTTAGTGATAAGGTCCTGGCATTTGTTCAATGTTGTCTTTAAAATCTGATGTCATGCTACGTAGTTACAGACCTCAGAATAAAATATAAATCAGTAAAGCAACACCTATTTATCTCCATAAACTAGAAATGAAAAAGGCTAATACTATCTATTTTAACAGCTTCTTTTAATAAAATGTACTTTTGTATTATACTCTTGTTTCTCCTAAATAATTAAACCAATATTGCAACACATTTGCAAAACAGTATAAATATTTCTCTTGATATAGATATTTCTAATTCCATATTCAGTTAAATGATTTATTATATATCAAACAATGTGGTTAGCAGCTTTGATTTTTTTTCTCAATTTTTATCCTTAGAAATTATTTACTCATTTAATGCTGGCACATGCTATCCTGGTAAAAATGACAGCTTCTACAGCAGTGGTCCCCAACCTGTAGAGGTTGCCGGACGCCAGGGGGCATGGCTGTTCGCCCGCCGGGCGCACCTGGGGCCGGCGCCCCCTCCCCACAAGCGCCGCGCGCCCGGGGCCGGCGCCCCCCCCCCCCCAAGCTCCCGGGGCCGGCGCTCACCATGCGCCTGGAGCCGGCTCCGGCACTGTGCATGCACCACACGTGGCGGGCGCACATGAATGCCCCCGCGGGTGCCATGGCGCCCGCGGGCACCGTGTTGGGGACCACGGTTCTACAGCATCCTGAACTTCATCTATGGTATGCAATTTGCATCTATGGTAGCTTTTTTCAAGGTAATTTCAAAATACCTTATTTTTACACAGCATCAAATTTTGAAATATAGCACTATTCTGACAAGTCCCTTAGTTATACAAATGAGGGTTCGAGGGACATGTCAGAATAGCACGTCTGTTATTTTGAAATAACGGGCGCATTTAAAGATGCAGAATTGCTATTTTGGGGTACTTCGGTATCCCGAAATAGCCCCGCTGTCTAGACATAGCCTATGATGTAGCTCTTTATATTGGCACAAAGAAAGCAGGAAATAAATTACCAAAGTGTGTTCAGGAATTGCCACAGATTTGACAGTGTCTGCTCTGTAGCAGATCCATCATTCCAGAAAGGTCCTACATATTGAAGGGACATACTTGAATGAGATTAAATTCAGAAAATTGAAGTACTCTGTTTCTAAATCTTAATATCTGATGTAAAGAGGCAGCAAGCAAAAAATGCAAAGGTATGCAATACTGAGCATTCTTTGGCAGTCAGTATTTGTAATTTGTGTCTCCTAAATGCAGTAAGTAAGGAAGCATAAGGAAACAGTATTTCATGCTTTAGAGACTAGGGAAATGCTTCAACTTAGCTTTAAATCTGTTCATTTAATTTGAGCAAGTCCGAAAAGAAACACACTGGGGGTGATATTAATGGAAAAGTTAATCTGAAAATGAGCACTGGAATTCAGTGTTGCTTGATATTCAATGATGCTTTCAAAACTGCATGGGAAAGACGATTGATTTACTTGTATACACTGTAAGCAAGCTGATTAATACACAGTGTTACTAGTCCAAAACATATTCTTATCAACACAATATCAACACCAAAAATATTGATTATGCTGGAATATTAATACATATTTTTTCACAATCAAATAATCTTTTCCAGTCTATTGCCTGACTTTTATCATGTGGTTAGAGAGCTAATGTTCCAGTTGTAAAAGGGAAATGGCATACTGAAAGGCATAAATTAAAATGTCTTATTCAGCTTTGGAATGTCACATTCTTTCGCAAATAGATAGGAAAAAATCTGTCTGAATGTGTTGCTCCAGAGCATTGATTAAGTATTGTCAGAGTATTCCTGGATAGAAATCTTCATTTGCTAGAATTGCGGTAGTGGGAAAGTACTTTGATTGATCCATGTTTGTTGCTGCTAATGCTTCGAACATTCTGGCTTATTAACATCCAAGGGTTGATTTTCTGATCCAACCTCCTCCCTTTGTACACCTTCAGTGATATAACAGGAACGGAAATAGATCAGAAGTCCCTAGCTAGGAGTAACCAAATCAGTCTCCCGGAAGCCACAGTAAGTATATCCTAGCTGCTCCTATGCCTTCCTCCCATGAGTCTCCAGGAAAAAGTTTATGTAAAAGGGTTGATAGGGGGAGTTTCTAGAGCTGAGTGTACTAGACAAACCTGTTTGGCAGATGGTCGCATGAATATCAATGCCAGCTGGCACAGTTTACAGTACCCCAAAGGCTAAAGAGTAAAGGGCTGGACTAAAGAATGGATGGATGGAGATTTTATCTAGGGATATACAATGATAAATTTTCCTTTCTCAATTCATCTCTAAAACTTTGACACTCTCTCTCTCTCCCCCACCTCTCTCTAAAAAAATACACTGCAACCATTAAAAAGTCAACAGTTAATACACAATAGGATCCTGAAATAAGACAGTTAACTGGTTAACCATTCATATCCCTAGCACAAGTGTTTTGCTCTTTCTCTCTTCATGTTTAAAGAGAAATAAACAAATCATCAATGTTTTCATTGCTTGGGATATATAAGTATCCCTTCCCTATGTTAAACAAATAGTAACTAGTAACCCTTCTCTATGTTAAACAAATCTCCTATCTTAATGCTGCTTTTATTTTCTGGGAAACAATTTCACTATATTGTATCACAAGCTGCAATGATCCTCAAACTTCAGATTTATATATTTCTGTTTTCTCTCAAACAATGTGTGTGTATGCTCATGCATTTGTCAAAGAGAAGAAGAAGGAGAAGAAGAAGAAGAAGTGCAAGAAGAAATGTGTGTTTTTTTCTTGCTCTTTCAATAAGAGTGTTTGATACCGTATTATCTGAGCAAGGATTTCATTACATGGCATCACACAAATTACCAGTGCAATCTTGCCATTGCAATATTGAACCAATTTTCTCTTTTTTCTCTTTGTCTAGATCCCAAGGTCAAGTATCACATCTGTAAGTTACCATTGTAGGAGATGACAGGAAGAAAAAGTGAAGAAGGAAACAATTAAATACATTTTATACCAATGCTCAGAGCAAAGTGTAAATAATAGGATTGTTGAACTGAAATTTTATTCTTCTAAACTGCTGTAGAGTAGTGCACAATATTATTGGAATTACAGAAATATTGATGTTCCAGGAAAATGACTAGGGATTTAAAATACATGAATTTAGGTTTTACAAAAGTGAGATAAAACACATCAAGAAAAGGAATGGCAAGTTTATTGTGGGATAATATTGAGTTGGCAGAGAAAAATGATAAAAATATTTTGGCTGACATGGCAAAGGCATTTTAGAGTGGAGCTACAGATAATAAAAGTTCACATAATTTCTGGATGTTTCAAGAGAGCTTCAGCAAATTGGGAAATGTTTCCACAGATATGAGTCTTGCAAGAAGACCAGGACATTTGTGTGTATGTCTATGCTTAATTACTGGCATTATTTATATTTTGGTGAGTTCCGTTTTTTTCCAAGTAAACAAATGACTGGGCATAGCACCATCAATTAATTTTTTCCCAAGGTAGTATCATTAGACAGAGGGTCAATTACTTGTTTTCAAACAAAGAAACTTCTACCTTCCGGTGTAATCATTTGACCATATGAAATTTTTAATTTGGAAGGGCAGAGAAATGATAGCGTATGTTAATAATGCTGAATGTGGAAGATATACCAAGATTAGAAATGAGAAAGTCATAGCTGGGATTTGGGACTTTGAGGTGATTTCCCCATATATATGATGCACATTAATAGGGTGTGGTGTAGCTTGAAATAAGCTATGCAAATTGCGTAGCTTATTTCAAGTTAATTTTGAAATAGCTTATTTTGTAATTTGGTGTTGTTTACACAGCACCAAATTTCAAAATAAACTGCTATTCTGAAACATCCCTTAATCCTCATGCAATGAGGTTTACAGGGATGTTGGAATAGCGAGCCTGTTATATTTTGAAATAATGGGCTTGTTTCAAAGATGAAGAATGGCTATTTTGGAATACCAGGAGTATCCTGAAATAGTGCCACAGTGTAGACGTGCCATATAGACAAACTGAGCCAGGGGACAAGGATAAGTGTGTGTGTGAATGTTTTAAATGAAAGAGGCATGCAGCATTATATTAAAGAAAATACATGTAGGAGTTATTGTAGGAAAATTATTTGAAACTATTAATCCTCTTTATATTATTTTTAGAAAGATAAAGCAGGGATACAAGATGAATAAGCAGAGGGATATAATACAAATTAAAAGAATTATTGCTGTTATAATAGATGCTTGTTATTTTTAGCACTTATTTAGAATAATACACATACAGGCAGTCCCCAGGTTACATACAAGATAGGGACTGTAGGTTTGTTCTTAAGTTGAATTTGTATGTAAGTCGGAACTGGTACATATTGTAGGGGAAACCATAGCCAAACATTTCTCCAGAGCTCAGTTTTATTCTCCCACACCTCAGTTCCCTCAGTCCTTTATTTTCAAGCTGAGGTGTCTGCTGAGAAAAGCCACTCTGCGTCTCTCTGGTCTGCTGGGGGGGGGGAGGGGGGGCGCTAGCTTTGTGTCTCCCTGGTCTGCTGGGGGGAAGCAGCTAGTGCGGGGTTGCCTCACCCCGTTTGTAAGTAGGGATCCGATGTAAGTCGGATCCATGTAACCCAGGGACTGCCTGTAGTTCCTTCTAGTCACCTTTTTATAAGGACATTGGATAGTATACAAAATAGACCAATAGTAATATTTTCCAGCAATATTCTCCTTTTCTGTGGGCGACCTAAACAGAGGCATTCTGAGTTATGATGTTTTGATAAAGTAAGATAAGCAACTGTTCAGACTGAAGCACTACTAGAAATATATGGGACAATCAAAAAAGAAGAAATTCAGACAGAGACTAATCTACTGAGGTAGAGGTAAATATGAACTATGATGCCAAGTCAGGTTAGTGAAGCACATAATATAAATGAGTAGAAGAAAGAGCTAGAGATTTTTTCAGGCAACCAAAGATATTAAAGGACACAGTGACAAAAGCTTGGAGGTGAGATTTAGATAAACATGAAGTCAAGGCATATTTTGATGTGATATGTATGTTTGACTGTGTATATGGATTTACATAGAGTAAATAGACAACCTTACTGCAATCCCTTCAAAAATATGGGGTGCCAACAGCCATCTTATATTTATTACCTCTCTGTAGGCATAACAGTAACAAACATACAATAAAAAAGGATTTTTTTTCTGACCTGTAGGTGGTGTGTTCCTTGATTTAAGCTATGATGTTACCAAGAATGGTACGGATGGCTGCACTTATCCTTAGTTAAAATAACTACAGGAAGGCTGGATAGTTAAATACTACCTCATGCCTAATTTACAAATGAGAAAAGTGAAAGTAAGTGTCAGTGAGTGACATGAACCAGGTTGCTCATTCAGAGTCTGATACTGCAAATGTTTACACACGAAAGTGACTTGAAATCACACAAGTAGTCCCTTTGTAGGTGTGATACCTATATCGGTGTCACTCAGGAAGAGAGCATCTCCCTTCAGAGTCAGTAAAGGACCTCCTGAAGTTGTGCCCTTTCTTTGTTTTTTTTTAACATTTTTTATATCTGTAGGCTGTTTATTATGATTTGTCACAGTAATATCGGAACATCTCACAAGTATTAATGGATTAATCTTCCCAATACTGTCATCGCTCAGTTAATATTTCTCTTTGGGTGTGTCTAGACTACAGAGTTTTGTCGACAAAAGTGGACTTTTGTCGACAAAACTATACCCGCATCTACACTACCGCTGAGTTCTGTCGACATAACGTCAACAGAACTCAGCAGTTTTGTCGACGCTGGTAAACCTCATTTTACGAGGCATAATGCCTTCTGTCGACAGAGTTTATGTCGACAGAAGGTGTTATTGCATGTAAACTGTCCTTTGCGTCTACACTACCATGTCGCAGCTTGCTTTGTCGACAGAACTGAATGTAGTGTAGACGCTCTTTGTCGACAGAAGTTTTGTTGACAGTATCTGTTGACAAAACTTCTGTCGACAAAAGCCTGTAGTCTAACGTACCCTTTGAGTTTTAAAGATAAGAAACTAAGGCTATATCTACATTGACCACTTATTTTGAAATAACCCATGTTATTTAAAAATAAAAGAGTGTGTAGCTACACAGCAAGCCGGTTATTCCAAAATCATTTCAAAATAATGGCTTCTTTCCCCAACTTCTGTATCCCTCATTTCATGAGGAGTAAAAGAATCGAAGGAAGAGTGTTTTTCCTTTGACTTCCTGCAGCGTAGACAGCACCAAAAGCCAAGTTAAGCTACTTCAACTTCAGTTACATAATTAACGTAGCTGAAGTTGTGTATCTGAACTCAACTTTAGCCCATAATGTAGACGTACCCTAAGAGCAGAGAAGCTAACAGGTTTGGACAAAGTCGCATGGATCAGAAATAGAGCCATGGTCTTCTGAAAACCAGTTCAAGTGCTTCAAGCACCATACATGCATATACCTATACCTGGTGCTTTAAAGAGGTCAGTTTCACAAAGCAGAAAACAATTATGAGCCAGATCAGCTTGTAGAAAGATTTAATAAGGAAAAAAACATGAATGATAATTAGGAATAGTTTAAGAACACCTTATTTGAGGCTCCCAAACCATCATCCCACAATCAAGGAAGAGGTAAATATTAGTTTTTAAAAAATAACAGCCTGATTTAGGGAGGAAGTGAAGGCAGATACAAAAACTAAAATAAAAGAAAACATGGAAGAAAGTAGAAGTTAATGGTAATCAATATAAATCAGGAGCTAGGAATTATAGAAAAAATATAAGGAAAGCAAAAATTAAAAAAAAGTTAAATCTATGACCAACAGAGTAATGGATACAAAGTATTTTTTCATGTATTCTTGGAACAAAAAGAATGCTATCAATGGACTTATCAATAATAATTCAGGAGAAGACAGAAGTGTTCAATACATATTTTTCCATATTTGAAGAAAAACAGATTATGCAGTCTCATAGTATGAGGCTAATACTTTCCCATTCCACTAGTATCTCAAGAGGACATTAAACAGAACCTGTGTCTTTAGTGAGTTTGCACAAGGGTCTGTTACTGACTCTATTTTAATTAACATGTTGCACATGATTTAGAAGAAAAAATAAGTTTGCAGGTGACACAGGAATTAGGGGAATATAAATAATAAAGGGGACAGGTCACTGATTCAGAAATGTGGATCAGTCCAATTGATAAACTTGGTGCAACTATAGCTAATTATAAATAAGGCTGCAAGTTTGTTACAGAGGTAATGGAAGTCATGGGGCTTGTAACTTTTGGAAACCTCTGTAAGTTCTGTAGTGGATGATGTGGCTGGCCTGGTGACAACCTGAGCAGGTTGGGCAACACCTGAGCTGGCAGTTTTGGACCACTGCTCCCACAGAAGTCAAGAAAGCTAATGTGATGCTTGGCAATCTCAACAAAGGAATCTAAAGTAGTAGAGATATATTTTTAAATCTATATTTGGGACTGATGCAACCACTGCTGAATGGGTATCCAACAGTGGTGTCCACAAGTCAAGTGATCAAGATGTTCAATTTATTTAACGTTAACAGAGAGAAAGCTATGGAGAGACTTGATTTCAGCCGTAAGTATCTACAGAGAACAAATATTTGATAATGAGTCCCCTGTTCTACCAGAGAAAGTCATAACATAGCTGGAAGTTGAAGCAAGAGAAACTGAGCCTGGAAATACTGTGAGAGTAATTAACCACTGGAAAAATTTACCAGGGTTCTAGTAGACTCTCAATAACTGTTAAAAATGAAAAAAATAAGATTGGATGATTTGGCTAAAAGATATGCTTTAACATTGTTTTGGGGAACTTCTCTGGACTATGTTATATAAGAGGTCAGAGTAGCTAATTAGCATGATATCTTTTGGGCTTGGAATATATGCTCATTTCAAGAAGAATGTGCCATTCATAGGGGCAATGGAAGTTGACAGGGGCAATGGCCGTTGATAAGAAAGAAGTCATGTGAGGCTGTCATCGGGGTGGACGTGATGGGCTCGGTGTTTTAGGGGTGACCCAAAAACAAGAGATAAAGTTAGAGAAGAGGGCAGGAAGGTATCCTGTGTTTTAAAAACAAGGAAAAAGGCTTCAAAACTGATGCAGTGGAAAAAGAGGAAACCACCGAAAGGATTCAGAGGGGCTGACTTTAACTGACCAAAGGGAAGGAAAATGATTTAAGTAGCTTAGTACTTTTTTGTGTGTCATAGCTTTCAAGAACTAAAGGATATTTTTCTGAATTTACAATTGTTCAAGCATTTCCCTAAGAAGAGCTCAGTATAATTAGCAACTAATACTATTTAACTAACTTCTGTGCCAGTAATTCCTTCTGTTAGGTTTTGACTTTCACTGTCCTTACCAAACCATATGAAGATTATTGTTTCCTTTCCAAGCATTCCAAAACATCAACACTAATGAAAGAAGAAATAAATCCCATTTTTCTAACTACTGAGAAAGACAGTATTAGGACCATTAAATACAGCTTGTCCTGAAGCAGCTCTTGTACCTTATTATAAGAAGCCAAGTAGTGAAATGAAGGCATATGCCTGCTTATTGCTGCATACTGATTAGGTCTTTGATCTTCATTAACTGTGTTGAGTTACCATTTGAAAAGGAAACAGAGGAATATTCCTGTCCATTTTTGCAATCCATGCTGAGATATCAGTTTAGTCTATGCTCGTGGTTCAGGGACATATACTTTTCATTCAGTAGGACACAGGCAGTTATATGTCTCAGAGCCTGCAATTAAGTCATTGAAGTAATTGGAAATACTTCCACTGACTACAGTGAGTCTTGGTACAGGCATCTGAATGCGTAGCAAAATAGCATAATGTACATGTGCTAATCTATTATGTGAGAACAGAGTCTATAAATATGTTGCCATGTTTTCTTGATATTATTACGCCTTCACATACCTCCTTTACTACCTTAAAAGAGTCTCAAAATACATTCATTGACAGATGGTTATAGAACTGCTGTGACATAAAATATGTTGTGAAGCATTTTAAATTAATGTGAAATTTATGAGCTCACAGATAGTATTTAAAAGAGGAATTTTTCATGAAAAGAAAAAAAGATTCAAGTAAAATATGATTTAGAAATTATTGTAAATACATTATCGAGCATTAATAAAACTAGACTAAAATATATTTTTCTTGATTTTTAACAAATCAAATTGATGATTTTTTCTTTATCAAGTATTCAACTGCATAGGCCACTTAGAAATCACATGATATCTGTTTGCAGTAACCAAGAGCATTTGCTTTCTATGCGGATCATTTTGCATATTAATAGTAGAGCCTTTTCTATTCCTGTTTGCAGTATTGTTTTCAGTAACCTGAAGAAAAGCTCAGTGAAGCTCAAAAATTTGTCCTTTCCACAAAGAGAAGCTGGTCCAATAAAAGATATTATCTCACCCACCCTGTAAACAGAAGTTGGTCCAATAAAAGGTATCTTACCCACCCTGTCTTTTGCTAACCTTAATATTTCAGTGTGGACTTTAAAAATGTCACATAAAATATTCTGATTGTTTTCCCAGAATAAACAACTTCAAAAATTGCATTATGTATCTGAGATTTTATTTTCTTTACTTCCTAAAATAAATCAGCACTGCCAAGAATGAAGTGGATAGATAGAGTAGAATTTTATTTTTTAATGTGTGTGTGTTCTGGTCATGGGAAATCACTTAGTGTATGGTTACACTACGGAGTATTTTTTGAAAAAAAAACCCCTTCAATTAAGTCCACACTGCAATCATGTTCTTTCGAAAGAAAATCGAAAGAACAGAGGAGTTTTTCCGACATTGGTAAACCTCTTTCTATGAGGAAAAAGCCTTTTTCCGAAAGAGCTCTTTCAGAAAAAGATGCGTGTGGACGGGGAAGAAGGAGTTCTTTCACAAGAAGAGGGAAGAGGAAAAAGCACAGTTGTTCTGATGTCCATTCCGCCAATAGGAATCACAGCTTACATGCGAGATAGCATCCATTCGGTCTAGACACTATCTTTCGAAAAAGTAGATCGCTTTTTTGATGCGCCTTGACAGTGTGGATGCTCTGTTTCAGAAGAAGTTTTTTTCAGAAGATCTCTTCCAGAAAAGCTTCTTCCGAAAGAAGCCTGCAGTCTAGACATAGTGTTAAAGTTTAGTCCTACTTCATGCTATTTAATTGTATTTAAAAAGGTACCAACAGAGAGAGAGAGAGGAAGCACACATATGCACTTTGTGTAGCTGTCAAAACACCAGCCTTTTGTCAGTATAAATGACTAAATATATTCACCCTTTGTAGTCTTAAAGTAACTGAGGCTGGGAATATTATCTCCAGATTATGGATTAAAATTTGAATAATTTTGGAAGTTTCTTTAATCTGATATCATATAAATATATTTGCAAAATATCACAGAAAATGAATGTTGAATATAAATCCAGGCTATCAAAAGTGTCTCAAAAAACTGCTTTATCTGTTGTGTCCAAGAAAAAAAATGATTAACAAAGTAAAATAAAGTTTATACTTGTTATTCAGATTTGACTAATCAGTTTAGATGCTTTAATAGAAGCTGTGGTCTTTTGAAATTCTTTCACTTGTTGTGGGTCCTGAACTCATTGGCTTTGACAGCAACATACATTTAAGAGAGCAGTAATTTTAATTAAATTCATTAAATCATTAAGTCAACAGAGTAGAGTGGAACATCATCAGAATGTTAACTGGCTTTATGCTTACATAGCATCCATTTCCCATCTTCCTCTCCATACAAAATCTGGCATTCCTCCCTTTAATTAACCTGTGGTATTGTAACCTCTGGTAGGTGGAACGAAACCCAGGATCTCAGTACTTGAGTCTCTACAGCTAGAGCTATAAAGTCAGCTGCCTCTCAGGTTAGGTCCTAGAATCATTCATTCTTATCTCTCACTATAAGTGGTCTGTGTCACTACATGGGACAGTGAACCACATCCACTAGCAATGTGGGTTACAGTATCACCACAGTAGCAACCTTCAAATTAACTTAAAAAATGAACAAATAGTCCTGCAGCACCTTAGAGCATAACAAAAAATGGAGAGGATATCATGAGCTTTCATGGGCACAACCCATTTCTATTTTTAGTTATGGTGCAGATAAGTAAAGATTGGCATTCTGTACCAGATCATGCCTGTGACTTAACTTTAGGAAAAGACTTGAGTTAAATCAACATGACCAAGAAGATTTTCATTAGGGACAGAATGAATGGAGCAATTGGCCTCATTCATTGGAGAACAATGCCGGACTAGTACACTAGTAGGATGACTCACTTTTAAACTCCTGCCAGGACCATGTAACAGAACACTATGTCAGCTGTGAGCTAGGGACAAACAGCTGCAGCCAACCTTTTGTCATTAAAAGGGGCTCAAGGGTACCTTTTGCCAGGCAGATTATACATTGGTAAATCTGGTTTCAAAATATTTTGAAGGAAAGTGCTTATGTTAAGGGAGTCATGGAAGACTCTTGTTTTCCCGTGCGTATCTCATGTTTCCTTCTATTCTTCAGCAGCATTTCAATCTAGATGAGATCTCCAGGATGCTCAAGTTTGCTTTTGGTGAATAATAAAAATGTGGTGATTCCCCCTCCCATATATCTATATCTATATCTATATCTATATCTATATCTATATCTATATCTATATCTATATCTAGTGCTGTGTCAGTTTGTGAAAAAAAGTGTTGCACCGTAAAAAAGATAAATGAGTTTGTACATTACATTTAGGGTATGCCATTTTTTTGGCTGCACCATCAACAAAACGAGGCCAAGTGCAAAAAAAAAAAAAAAATCCTTGCAGCAGACATTTTTCAGGATCTTTATTGAATTCTATTAAACACATTTTTCTGAGCTTTTTTTGTTGTTATTTAATTTCTAGGAGGATCCTTGCTGTTTTGAGGCTTCACAGCCTAACATCAGTTTCATGCTGCTTCCTGGTAGGAAACTAGCAAAGAGCAGTGGGGACAAAAAAGATGCAGAGAGAGGGGCATTTACTGAAGCAGTAAATGAGCCTTTCACCCTAATTGGAGGTAGTGGAGAAGGGGAAAAGAGAAGGAGAGATTTAATCTGACCCACTGCTTACAGCTTGATTCTGTTATTGGTAAATATCTCTTTTCTCTTGTGTATCTTTATGTGCATTCCTTCTTTCTCCCAACCCCCATCAATATGTGCAGTTGTCAGGAATAAGGCTGTCTACACTACAAAAAAACTCGGAAAAAAATACGCAAATTACAATCTGCAATTTGCGTATCTTTTCCCACTTTTCTTCCAAAAGAAATTTTTCCAACATTTGGCCCATCCACACAGGGCCAAACTCGGGAAAAAAGCCCTCTTTCAGAACTTCCCTTCTTACTTGTGAAACGAGGTTTACAGGGATGCCGACAAAACATGTCCACTTTTCTGATATTTTTTTTGAAAAGTGGACGCATTCCTTATATGTGGCAGAGCTTTTCCGGGATATCGGAGGTATCCTGGAAAAGCTCTGTAGTCAAAACGTACTCTATGAAGTTAGTGGCTATATGGGAAAAAAGTTCTTTTCTCTTTCTCTTTCTTAAATTAATTAAGCCCTGATAAAACTATTGTAGAGAAACCACCTCAACCCTACTTATCCAATATCAATGTCAGTTTCTGCATAAAATATGTCATATGGCTACTAAAAAGACAAACCCAGTAAAGATGATGCTAATATCTGTAAAGGGATGGGCCATGCTCTGGAGGCCCTTTTGGACTGAGAATGTTACTGCCAGTGAGCCCCACTTTATCTTCTTCCAAAAGTCAGTTAGCCAACCCATTTGTACAAATCAGGACAATGAGAAGACAAAACAAATTAATCAAAATAATTACAAATCCTTTAATGAAGAGATAGAGGACATGTGACAACAGATCAAAGGTTCTTACCTCAGGACTCAGGATCATACCTCCAAACTAAAAGTCCAAAGCAAAGAATCTCCATTGTGGTATACCTGCCCAATAGAAATGAAAAGAACTCACTATCACTTGCAAGGAATGCCACTGATGCCTGATCACCCACCTTCAAAACTTTCACCGCATCCTATATTGCCACTGGCTTCAATGGGAATTGTGGGGGCTCTGCATTTCTAAACTGAGTTCCCATATAAAGCTCAAGTTGATGATTCAAGTTTCAGCGCTCACATTAGAAAATATTAAAGTACTACATAATAGCCATTTTTACACTGCCAATTCTTGTTTCACTGTTCCTTCTCCTGACTGCAGGCTAACACACACTTCTACATCCACACTCCCTTTCTGGGTAGAAAAGAGGTTTTCAAACTCTTAGATATGCTCCTCCCCCCACACCCGGGAGCATAGGCAGAGGGGTGAGCAGTGATGCCAGGTGGGTTGGGCATCAGCTCCCATCTGGTTGGGCTTAGGGAGGTAGTGCCACTTCCACTCTCTGACACAGTTGAGTGGGCCACCCAGTCTGTCTGCACAACCAAAAATTGTAACGGAAAGAGAGGGCTCCTCCAAGTTTGAAAAGCACTAAACTAGAACTACCTAAAACACACACTCAATTTTAGTTATTTTGTCCTCTCACTATCCAGACACATTCACCTGTTTACACAAGCTCCATTTTCCCTTGTCTCAAAATAAGTTACCTAGAAGAAGCAGAAATTCTGCAAGTTTTATTTCTCAATTTCTTCTGAATTCTTCTATTGGGTGAACGATGAGCCAGGGACTCTAACCCATCCACCTGTATCTCTCAGAAGATTCACAAGCAGAAGGTGTATTTCCAAAGTTGTTTCTTGCCTCTGTTTAATATATCCTCCACGTGCCAGTGTTAAATTAATGTACACTGTAAATTCAAACCTCTGCAAAGGTTTCTCTTTATTCATAATTACTAGATGCTTTATTAGCCTGCATTTTGAAACACCTGGTTTGCCAGTCCTCTGCTTCTACCTCCTTTTTTAAAAGTTAATTATTCTCTCAGGAGTCTCAGGTAGAATACCTAATTGTGTCTCTTAGGACCCAATTAGGTATTCATCAATTAGATGAACTATCCACAGTTTTAACCCATTGTAAACAATTAAACAACACTTCCTTGTAATTGTTGTTATGGTGTTCTGTTTGTTTGTTTTTAAGAAATCTCTTGTAGCACTTGAAAAATCACCACACAGTATTTTGAAGGAAATCCAGGAGTACACTATGTAACAACAGAGAATGAGCACCCCTTAGAGTAAAGTGCATGTGAAAAGACTCAGGTTCATCGGCTGTCATCATAGTCCATTATATCTTAAGGGACAGAGCATAATTCCCTTTCTCAAACAGTAACTGAGCACTTTCTCAAATGAGCAGATCCATTGACTTCAGTGGTATCGCTGGTGGGAATAACGTCTACATAATGAAAATAAAGAGATCACAATTTGTTCTGATTGGGTATACATTTATTTATTTTTTTCTGCCATATAGAATTAGATTCTACCACCATTATTTTGAGTAGTACCTTCCTTCACTAGGGCTTGGTCTACACTAAAGGGGAAAGTTGACTTAAGATACACAACTCCAGCTACGTAAATTTCATACCTGGAAGTGAGGCATCTTAAATCGTGTTTTGGCACCAGGCACACAGTGGGATGTTGATGGGAGCACTCACTCCCCTCAACTTCCCTTTCCTCTCATGAGGAGCAGGACTACTGGCACTGATGGAAGAGACCTATGAGCTTGAATCAGAGGGTCTTCACTAGACCCGCTGATTTGAATCCTGGAAGTTCAACTGTGGCAGCGTTGATCTTCTCTGTGGTGTAGACAAGCCCCTCAGTAGTCCTATCACAAAAGAACAGTAAGGTCCCACTCATGATGAGTGTGAGTAGTTTAATCTGGACATTAGGATGGCATTTAAATTAAACTGTAACCTATCCCTTTGAATAGGCACCATGTGGAACATGCCTCACTGCCTCCCAAACTGCCAGCCAGCACTGAGCACTGCTTGGAGTATGCTACACTGACCCCACCACCACCTAGCTAGTCTTGAGAGCTGCTGGGAATGTGCAAGATGCTCCAACAGCAATTTAAAGGGACTGAGACTCCAGCTGCTACTCCTGGGCCCTTTAGAATCACTGGGCAACTTCCCCCTCTGTCCCTCCCCGCATCGGTAGACCTGCAGTCACCTCACATGTTTCAGGGAACAAGAATTTTATCCCCCTAGATATGGAAACCAGACTTAAGGGACCATTTGTTTCTGTTCTGATATGGACATTTTTGTTTCCACTAAATTTTGATGTATGAACAAAAATAATTTCTTCCTACATTTCCTTACTCCCAAAAGAAGTTCTTAATTCACACAGTAGTATATGCTACACACAAATCATATAGGGTATGCCTACATTACCCCGCTAGTTCGAACTAGCGGGGTAGTGTAGACATACCCATAGTGTGTAATGGATTACTTATTATATCTCTGAATGTTACAAATATAGCCAATTTTTCAGTGTAGGATTTACCAAAGCACAAGCAGTCAGTATAACTTTGCTCCCTCTGAACCTCTCTTTGACTCCAAGGAAAGTGGAGTAAGGCTAGTGCTGAGGTCTTTTGAAAATCATCCCCTCTGTGTGTTTTGTTCTGTCTTCTCTTTGGCAGTGTCTCCATTGGCAAGATTTTGCGCAAAAGTGTCCGCTTTTGTGCAAAATCCTACCACCTGTCTACACTGGCCACGAGTATTTGCGCAAGAACACTGATGTTGTAATGTACAAAATCAGTGCTTCTTGCACAAATACTCTGATGCTCCCACTCAGGGATAAGTCCTCTTGCGCAAGTGTTCTTGCGCAAGAGGCCAGTGTAGATGGGTAACATCAATTTCTTGCGCAAGAAAGCCCGCTGGCTAAAATGTCCATTGGAGCTTTCTTGCGCAAGAGAGCATCTACACTGGCACAGATGCTTTTGCGCAAAAGCAAATCTTTTGCGCAAAGGCACATGCCATTATAGACGTTCTCTTGCGCAAATACTTTTAACGGAAAAACTCTTCCATTAAAAGTATTTGCACAAAATCATACCAGTGTAGATGCAGCCTTTCTGAATTAGTGAGAAACAGGCTTGGGACTATTGCAAATGTTCTTCCTAATCACAAGATGTCAATAAACTTTCTGAGGTAACACATTTCAGCCTAAGTTATGTCCATGAACTATTTACTTTGATTACATCTTCAATATTTCTTCTTCTTTATTCTTCCTGGGGCATCACAAAGTAGCAGTTCTCTTTTCTGCCTGACTGGCCAACAGAAACTTATATAAACAGGAGGAGAAAAACCAAAACAAATTACAAGATGTGAACACTTATGACATGATTCTTCACATGAAATCATATTTACATGAACATTTCCAAGACCTTTAATTTGCACACATAGTCCCATACAAAGAAATGTCCCTGTCAAAATAATAAAAAGGGCCACAAACACCATTGTAATTTATTTGTGGCTTTTGTCTACATAAATATTTACAAATACTTTTTTTCAGTAGTGTTTTTACAGTGCCTAGCTGACTAGATCCTACCTGACTAGAGTTTAGGGTGCTACTAAAATAAAAATAACAATAACTTCAATCAAGCAAAAATCTACAATAATCCTAACAGTGTACATGTGACTGGGACTCACTGTGAAGAAAAGGGAAAGGGAGAGACCCTCAGCAGAAAAAAGGGAGGAGTGCTCAATGTAAATTTTAATTTTAAAACACAAGGAGACCAAAGATCTCTTAAATTCAGGCCAAAAGTCAGTTGATTATAATCCAGCGTCTACTATGTCACCACATGTGCTGAAGTATGCAGAACCTTCCTTTGTTCTGTGTAAATGAGTTAGAAAACATTATTCTCACTTAATAATGAAACTAAAAACATTATCTTTTTTTTCAATACAAGAAAGATGTTAGAAATCTTCATACTAGTTAGGAATACTGCAAAGTATATCAAACAAAGAAAAGCTAAGAAAATGTGAGGTCTGAAAATTCTGGACTTGGGCCAGCTCCACACATCAACAAATAGCTCATTTTAGCAGGCTGGACAAAACACTTCTTTCACAGAGGAGCAGTCTTCATTCCCTCCCTTCCCCCACCTCTGCTTTTCCTTTAAAATGCCTGAACACATCATTTTCACCAACTGCTTCAACATTGCATGTGCATCCTGAGAAGCTCATATCAACTTTTTTAGGTAAAATCTGCTATTCGTCAGCACAGTTACACTGCCGCCCTTCATCATATATTTAGAATGCCTCTGACAAACTGCTGGGATAAAGGGCTAATTAGTGCCCAATTGCTTCCTTAAATGATAAGCACAGTATAAATGTGGAACAATTCTCCCTCAGGATACTCAAAATAATTACAACCATGTGAACTAGGTAAAGACAGTTTAAAAGCTGAGGACTTATCTGAGCACAATGACAAAAGGAAATAGGCAACAATATTTTCTTTTCTTCTTTAAGATGGGTTCTGGTCAGTTTTACATTTTGAGCAGCTACTGCAACAAACCCTTGAAGGATAATCCAATGCCAACAATATAATCATTAGCAATAGTTCTCAAAGACCTAAAGAACAACGGACACTCCACTGTGCTCATTGCAGTATAAATACATAAAAATCACATCTTTTGCTCTGAAGAGAGTACAGTTGAATGAATACAAGTTGGACATCATTAGTCCAGTACCACTGAGATCTGAGCAGTCCCCAATGAGGGATTTTTCTGGACCACGTGAGGTCATTTCTGGACCCCCTAACATTGCCACTCTCCCCCAGACCTGACCTGGCTGCTGGTTGGAGCCTGCTGCCAACTCCGCTGCCCTGCTGCCCCATCAGACTTTCCGGCCCTGTACTCAGTCTCTCTGCATTATATTCAAAATTATTAATTTACTGATAACCATTTCTATGGGGCTCATCACCAGAGTACCTGAGTGTTTCACAAAACAGCAATGATATAGTCAGACTAGTCTTGTTTTGAGTTAGGGACCAGACTAGATCACCTCCTAAGGTCTATCCCAACCCTAATCTAAGATTCTATGTATTTATCCTCATAACATATCCCCTTGAAGTACAATGGCATAATTATCCCTATTTTAAAGCTGGTAATCTGAAACACTGAGATTGGCTGCTGTTCTTCGCTTCATGGCTCCTATACCCATACTCCTTCTCCAGTCACTCCTACCCATTCCTATCTTTTGCTTTGCCCTTCTGCGTTCGAGTCAAGCCTTTTTCTCCAGGTTGCCTGGCCATTTGTGGGGATTACTGAAAGCACAGGGTTGACTGTCTCTGGTCTCATTTCTGATGCTTATGGTCAAAGTAGCTCCTGTCAGGAGGAGTGATTGAGCGGTAAGTCAACTCAGCTCCAGGATGGAGCATGCCCAGTCATTTCATGCAGATAGTGCATGTGCAGTCTGGTCAGCTTGTTGAGCCTGTGAGGGGATAGAGCACACTTCAGGGCTGACAGGTTTTCCTTTAGAAGATACTGCTGCCAAATACTACCAACCTTCTGCTGAGAGAGTGTGAACTATTACTTTTAAGAAGTTTATAAATTGGCCAAATCTGGAGATAGCAAAGGAAACATTCCTTGCAGCAGGGTGCTCCCTATGCCAAATGTCAAGTTTGTGCCCCATAGAAAAGCTGCAGTAGAGTTTCTCTATAAAAGTTTTGCAAGAATTTCTTAGCTTGGCAAAACAATGTATTTTTCCCTATATTTGTTGTATGCAATTCCTGAATCATTTCTTCTTATTTTTTTTAAAAATTCTCACCCTAAATTACTTATATTTGGCAAAGTCATAAGCACGTGAAAACAGGAACTTATAAAAGGAAATATTAAGAAATCTTAAATATTAGTGTCCCTAGCATATCTTCCTATAACAAATGATGCTTGACCCTGGATTTGATCCAATATTTAATATTTTGGAAATCACCATGATAGCATTTTTCACTTAGTTATACAGGTGTAAATATAATTAGATAAGAAGGGCAACTAAGAATCTGTTACATTGACTTAGATTTTCAGAGAAGCATAGAATACTAGAACTGGAGAGGACCTCGAGAAGTCATCAAGTTCAGTCCCCTGCCTTCACTGCAGGACCAAGAACCCTCTAGATCATCCTGATAGATACCTATATAACCTACTGTCAAATATCTCCAGTGATGAAGATTCCACAACCTCCCAAGGCAATTTATTCCCTGTTTAACCACCCATGCAGTTAGGAAGTTTTTCCAAATGTCCAAAAATGCCTTTCTTTCAGAACGAATTGTATCTTTGTGTACATTTGGAGAATGCTTAGCAAATTGTGGGAGCTAATGAAATATAAATACATTTATCATAAGTAATAGTACATTCAAAGCTATTAAATATACTGAAGCATTTTGCTGAAAGGGCTCTGTACCATCACAGGCTGATGTTAATCTTTTCAGTATAATATTATCTTAGGTCTTTTAGGAATTATGTGTCGCCTTTCCATGTGGCACTTTCTAGATTCTTGTATGTATGTTCCACACAGAAAAAAAATAAATTTGGGGTTGATTGATAAATGAGAGACATTGGTGACTCTTGAATCAAATGTAATGAGATCAGAAATTTATTAGAAATATAATAGATATGAAAAGAGAGAAAAGTTCATAACTTGAACTTTTTATTGTACTTTTATGTTAGAATGATAAAGAAAGCAATTATATTCTTCAGTTGGTTTAAGACTAGCTCTAATCTTTTAAACCATAATAAATTGTTTACCTTCATTTTCAAAGAAAATGGACAAACAGCTTTATGTTTCAATTTGTTCCATATCTATATAAATCTCACAAGGTGCATGAAAAGCTCTTGAGTCAAATGGGACAGGTTATTAGAGGAAGGAAGACAGTTCAACATGTGTGGAAAGAAAGATTCTTGAGCTGGTAACTGAAAGTTGTTGCATATCTCATTTATTCACTAATGCTGAGATTATAACTTTGGATTCATAATCTCTTCTGGGCCAACATTCACTTGGCACAAAGGGATGGGAAAAAAGGTACCAAGAATTAGTTAGAATTTCCTCTCCAAGGTAGGTCTAATCAGATTCATCAGAGATATAAGTTAGTGTATCCTAAGGGCAGTGCTCTTTTTCATTAGCTGGCTATGGTTTCCCAAGACACCATGTGCACAAGTCCTGATGGACAGAATAAAGCTACATTCTGACACTTCCTTTGCTATCCCTGATAACAGACCTTCTGATAGCAGAAAAGGTACTTCCACTGATGGGGAAAACAGATACCACTGTGTTCAGTGGAATGCTACCACAATACACATATCAAACAAACAAACAAACAAACAAACAAACAGGAGCAGCTAACGGAGTTTCTTGAGGGAGTTCTCCAGGTGAAGGTGGAGTGATTACAGGATCCTTGGGGTAAGTAGTTGTATGTAGTGTGTGTGTTTGTGTTTGGGGGACACTTGCTGGTTGCCTGAAAGATATTGTGTGATGAGCTTATATTTGCCTGTTTGTTTGGAGATCCATGTGCTGAGCTGCTTATTTATTTGAAGGACTTTATGCAGGAGCCAGAAGTTGAATGTTGTGGGCTTCTTAACAAGACTTTGAAACATATAACCCTTTGTTAATTGGTCAAGCCGTAAGCAGGGGGAGAAGCTATCAGGAAGGCCAGGGCTATAAAAAGCCCACTAGTAATTGACCAATAAGCTTAATGAACCAGGAACCGCTTACAGGAAGTTTTATGAGGGAGTTTTGAGGGGGAGTTTGAAGAAGTCTAGATACACCTGGAATTCTTTAAATCTTCTTTTAAATTGAACTAAATCCAAATTACCTGATTGAAATAAAAAACCCTATCAAAAATAGTGATAGAAATGTAGCCGTGTTAGTCTGGTGTAGCTGAAACAAAATACAGGACTATGTAGCACTTTCAAGACTAACAAGATGGTTTATTAGGTGATGAGCTTTTGTGGGCCAGACCCACTTCCTCAGATAAAAAAAAAAGAGCTCATCACCTAATAAACCATTTTGTTAGTCTTTAAAGTGCTACATAGTCCTATATTTTGTTTCACCTATCAAAAATCTATCTATAGGATAGAATACACTCAGAATCCCAGCAGCAGAGTGGGGGGCTCTCCTGTCTATTGCACCCAATGTAGTATTACAAATAGTATCTGTCTATGGACAGATAGCAGATGTGGGCATTTGGTGCAAAGAGCTCCTGGTCCTCAGAGAAGGCATATGGACTTTGGAGGCCAGGGTGGCTGAATTGGAGGAGCTGAGGGAAGCAGAGAGATGCATAGATGAAGCTTTCCAGGACACGTAGAACTTTCACCTTTCCAGCCCCTGTGCTGTTGAAGAAGGTGAAAGGCTCAAGGAAGAAGATTCAACTGGAGCAGAGGGAAATGACCCCATAGTTGGACTCTCCTTCCAGATGATGTTGTGATACCCTCTTGCACTGAGGATACACACTCCAGAGATAGAACTCCAATGATTAGGAAAAGGCAGGTGTTAGTAACAGGGGATTTGATCATTAGAAACATAGAGAGCTGGGTTTATGATGACCAAGAAAACCACATGGTGACTTGCCTGCTGGTGTGAAGGTTGTGGATCTCTTGAAGCAAAATGCAGGACAATGTAGCACTTTAAAGACTAACAAGATGGTTTATTAGATGATGAGCTTTCGTGGGCCAGACCCACTTCCTCAGATCTGAGGAAGTGGGTCTGGCCCACGAAAGCTCATCATCTAATAAACCATCTTGTTAGTCTTTAAAGTGCTACATTGTCCTGCATTTTGCTTCAGCTACCCCAGACTAACACGGCTACATTTGGATCTCTTGAGACATCTAGATAGATTTATGTGTAGTGCTGGGAAGAAGCTGGTGGTCGCAGTATAGGTAGGTACCAATGACTCAGCAAAGGATAGGAGAGAGGCCCTGGAGGCTAAATTTAGGTTTCTAGGAGAGAGACTGAAATCCAGGCCATTAATGACAGTGTTCTCTGAACTGCTTCCAGGCCAGATAGGCAAGCAGAACTACAGGGTCTCAATGAAAGAATGAGAAGATGATGTAGGGAGAAGGGACCTTAGATTTATTATGAACTGGGGTAATTTGGGGAATGAGGGAGCCTATACAGGAAAGATGGGCTCTACCTAAACCAAAATGGAACCAGATTGCTGGCACTTAACATTAAAAAGTCATAGAGCAGGTTTTAAATTAAGGGCTGGGGGAAAGCCAACAGGTGCAAAGGAGTAAATTGATTGGAAGGAGACATCTCCTAAGGGAGAGACTATTAATATAGATTCTCTATGTTCTAATAAGAAGGAGAGGATGGAAGATGATAAAATATGTGTAAGATGAGATGAGAAACAGCCAAATGAAACAAAGTGTCATTCAAACACATCAGGAAATGTCAGACATCTAAATAGTGACAAATTTTCAATTGCTTATGTATAAAGGCTAGAAGTCTAAAAAAGAATATGGGTGAACTAGAGTGCCTTGTATTTAAGGAGGGTATTGAATAATAGGCATCACAGTAACAAGTCACCAGAACCAGATGACTTTCACCCAAGAATTCTAAACTCTCCTTTAAATCAACTTCGGTACCTAATGACTGGAGGATAGATAATTCAATGACAATATTTAAATAGGGCTCTAGAAGTAATCCTGGCAATTACAGACTGGAAAGTCTAACATCAGTACTAGGCAAATTAGTTGAAACTATAGTTAAGAATAGAAGTGTCAGACACACAGAGATGAACATAATTTGTCGGGGAAAAATCAACATGGATTATGTAAAGGGAAATCATGCCTCACTAATCTACTAAAGTTCTTTGAGGGGATTAACAAGCTTGTGGACACGGGGGATCCAGTGGATATAATTAGTATACTTAGATTTCCAAGATCCCTCACCAAAGGATCCTAAGTAAAGTAGGTTGTCATGGGATAAGGGGGAATATTCTCTCATGGATTGACAACTCATTAAAAGATAGGAAACAAAGTGTAAGCATGAATTGTTAATTCTCAGAAGGGAGAGAGCTATTTAGTGGTGTCCCACGAGAATATGTTCTGAGACAAATCCTTTTTAATCTATTTATAAATGATCTGGAGAAAGGGGTAAACTGTGAGGTGGAAAAATTTGCAGATGACACTAAACTGGTCAAGATAGTTAAGACCGAAGTAGACTCTTAAGGGGTTTAGAAGGATCTCACAAAACTGTGTGATTGGGCAACAAAATGGCAAATGAATTTTAATGTTGATAAATGCAAAAAGCACATTGGAAAAAATTATCCCAACTATGCACTCAAAATGATAGGGACTAATTTAGCTATAACCACTCAAGAGTGAGATCTTGCAGTCATTGTGGAGAGTTCTCTGAAAACATCCACTCAGTGTGCAGCAGCAGTCAAAAAAGCAAATATAATTTTATGAAACATTGATAAAGGGATAGAGAATAAGACAGAGAATGTCTTATTGCCTCTATATAAATCCATGGCATAAATCCATCTTGAATACTGCATAGAGGTGTGGTTGCCTCATCTCAAAAAATATATTTTGGCATAGGAAAAGTTTCAGAAAAGGGCAACAAAAATAATTATGTAGAGATTATAAAGACTGTGCCTTTTTATCTTAGAAAAGAAGAGACTAAGGGGGATATGATAGAGGTCTATAAAATCATAACAGGAATGGAGAAAATGAACTTAGAAATGTTATTTACTTGTTCCCATAACATAAGAACTAAGGGACACCAAATACAATTAATAAGTAGCAGGTTTAAAACAAAGAAAAGGAAGTTTTTCTTCACTCAGCGCACAGTTAACCTGTGGAACTCCTTGCCAGAGGATGTTGTGAAGACCAGGACTTTAATTGGTTCAAAAAAGAACTAGTACATTCATGGAGATTAGGAGTATGAATACATATTAACCGGAATCAATAATAATGGTGTCCTTAGCCTGTGCATCTCAGGGGCTGAAAATGGATGATATAAGTTGATGATTACCTGTCACGTTCACTCCCTCTGGGGCATCTGGCAGTGGCCACTGTTGGACAAACCCAGCCAAATAGTGTGTGGGGCCCAAGGTAGCATGCTGAGCCTCATGGCTGCACGGCTCTCAGCCAGCTGGGTAGCGTGGGGCCCTGAATGCATGGAGCCATGGGGCCCTGAATGTGTGGGGCCCAAGGAGACTGCCTCACTCTTCTTGCCCAAAGGCCGGGCCTGCTGTTGGAAGACGGGATTCCGGGCTAGATCATAAGCTTTGGTCTAGCCCGGCGTAGCCTTTTTATGTTCTAAACTAATAAATATGATTTCTTCCATTTTTCATAAATATATCCTTAGTTTTACATTTATCATTGTTTTTGTCATACACAAATTAGTCCTTTTCCCTCTGTCTAAAAAGAAAAACCCTCCAGTAAATTAGAATAAATGAACACAGATGGATGTTTTAACATCTCAAATTTACACATATAAAAAAGGCATATGCATGATGTTATTTGGATTAAAGATGGTCAAATAACATATTTGAAGATGCTATTTTGTTAATTTTGCTATTAATGATAAAACATTAAAATATTCATGTTTACATTTATGAAGCAGCTTTAATACTATTAAATATATGAACAATAATATCAAAAGTAGTCATATAGTTTATTGAACAAATAATAGTTTTGAGCTATAAATGGCTTTCTAGATTGAGACCTGTTCACTTTACAGATCATTTCTCTCTTCATATTGCAATCTGGCAGTTGAAATTAATGGAGACATTTAAAATAACTGTCCCTAGACTTGAAGGTCTGGGCCCTAGAGACAGGCTATGTATTACTGGAGCATCCTTGACTCTGGGGTTCACATCTCCCCTCAATGTAACAAAGCCCAAGGCTGTTGCCTTTCACAATACACTGCAAGGCCTGTCTATTCACTCATGCATTTACCAAGAGGGTGTTTTCTTTTACATAAAAAAGGTCTTATAATTTTTGCAATCAAGGTAAGTATTTTAGTATTGTGGACATTGTGCTGGATGACTACTCTTTATAATTTTAAAAATGTATTTGTGTACTTTGAGAATTTAATAGGCATATTGCTCTAAAAGTCTTGAAATTTTAATACATTACTGACAGTAATGGTAAGGGTATGTATGGAGCGTGTTGGAGCATGTAATGGCTTTTGCCAGAATTTTGTCACCAGCAGTTTTCCTTTAGGGTAAAATATATCTTGTCCTCCAAACAAACAACTTTTGTGCAGCTAAGTGTATGAGAGGAACAGAATCCTTCCTACAATCAGCAGGCTTTGTGTCTCCTTAACCCCTCAGGGACTGTTCTTTTATCAGTTTGTCTGGCATAAAGACTGCGATACCTTTTTGTCCCATGTGTCATGATGTTACTCTTTTTTTCCACAAGATCTTCATTGACCCTGTGTGTGCTTCCTAGGCAGCCACATTCCTGAAGAGACCTCTACAACATAACCACAAATACAGAGGAAACACACTTGTCCCTCCTTTATTAAGGGTAGCTGATTTATGTCAGTCTTTTGAGTGGACTCTTAGGTTATGTTTCACTAATCTCAAAATATAATAATTGCTCTTATTTTCAGTTAATGTGTACCTCGGCCTCTTCTTCACAGCTTCAATCATGAGATTAAGATCTGAACAGGTAGAAAATGTACCATTTTCCTAGCTTTAATGATGGTTCTTCCATTAGGGTACATCTACACTGCACATCTATGTGAGGATACCAAAGGTATTCCGAAATATCTACCTTGCATCTACACAAGCCGCCCATTATTTCAAAATATTTTTCAAAATAATGGGTGTGCTATTTCGCCATCCCAGTAAACCTCGTTGCACGAGGGATAAGGAATGGCTCAAAATAGCACTGTGTAGACACACCACATTTCAAAATAAGCTTTTTAGACATAGATTAGAAATGAGACACTCAATTTGCATAGAGCAAATTGCGTCTCTTATATCAAGTTTAGGGTGCTGTGTAGATGCACCCTTAGGCTGTGTCCAGACTCAGGGTTTTTTTCGAAAAAAGTAGCCTTTTTTTGAAAAAACTTCACCTGCGTCTAGACTGCAGCCGCATTCTTTCGAAATTAAATCGAAAGAATGCGGCTTTTCTTTCGACGGTGGTTAACCTAATTCCACGAGGAAGAACGCCTTCTTTCGAAAGTGCTCTTTCGAAAGAAGGCGTTCTTGACAGCAAACAGGCTTTTTAGAAAGAGAGCATCCAGACTCACTGGGTGCTTTCTTTCGAAAAAGCGGCTTGCTTTTTCGAAATTCCGCGTGCAGTCTAGACGCGCTCTTTCGAAAGAGGCTCTTTCGAAAATATCTTTCGAAAGAGCCTCTTTCGAAAGAGGCTTGCAGTCTAGACATAGCCTTAGAGAACAGAAACACAATTGTAAGGAAAAGGGACATGTGGCTGCTACTGTTACCAATTTTGGATTTTTCCTCATTGCAAAGGTACATGATGTTTCCTGGGCTCCATGTCCTTTTTCCATGGTGGTTTGTATTTTTTTTTATTTTATTTTTATTTTTTGCCTGCAAGGAGGAGAAGGTCCTAAATATATAACACCGGAGATTCAGATAGGTAATGTCAACATTCCATAAATTGTATTCAGCATGGGGATAAAGGACTGTTTATATTTTTCAGATGTTTACATACAAAAAATTCATAACTTTCCCACTTCTGAAAGTCTGCACTGAGTCTCTTGTTCCATGTTAGGGTTGCATTATGGAGAAAAAGTGGAAGAAAGGAGACGAAGTCCATGTCCCTTATACAATGTGTGAGATAATCCTGGATTTCAGTACTAGTTATTCAGATACAGCAAAGTGTAGTCTTCTGTTATTGACACAAAAATTACATTTGCAAACATGAATGAATGGAAGAGTTTCAAAGGCACAAGAGAGAGTTTAGATGCCACACCCTCAATGAAAATCAAAATTAATGAAGGGCCTAAACTGCCATTTGCACCTTTGAGAATCTCTTTCAAAGTGTTTGACTGAATAGGGAGAGTTTAAGCTCTTGACATCTAGATTTTAGTTTCTAAGGAATTGGGAACCTTTCATAAGCAATGAAAATTTACTTTAAAATGGAGAGAAATAAAACCAAGAGGCGAAATAAATAAACATTGATAAAATATGCATAAAAGAAAATTAACATAAGCAACTGAGAAAAGGAATATCATTTTCTCTAAAATATTGGAAGAGTAAATAAAGGCATCAACATTCTGTACAACATAAATTGTACTCAGAAAATATGTATCTTAATAATACTACATAACATGGTATATTATCATAAACATTTGTAAAGATGTTTCAGTTGCTTTGTGAGGGTTCAGCTATTCTAAATGTCTATTGTTATGTGTTCACATCTTTAAATGAGTTACTCTACTTCTACCATGAATTCGTTTTAGATAATTTTATTTATAAAGCAAGTTGATATTTGGGTGCAATTTTTTTATTATTTATATATTTTATTGTTTTTCCTATTTAAAGCTTAATTCTGCACCCAGTTAAGTTAATGGCAGGCTTGCGCTTTAGTTTAATGGGAGCAGGAGCAGGACTTAACAAAAGTAATAGTATACCTAAGAACATAAGAATATAAAATGGCCTACAGGGTTGGATCAAGGATCCATCTAGTCCAATATCCTGTCTTCTGACAGCCAATCTCAGGTACTCCAGAGGGAATTAATAGAAATGATAACCATGAAAGCCTGGCCAGGTCCTTGGGCAAGTCAGGGAGGAGGGCGCACACTGTGCCCCCCAAGGGGAAGAAGAGGCAGAGCAGGGCCCTCAGTGCTGCCTGGAGAGTGCATTGTGGTGCTCCAGCAGTGACTTAAAGGGTTTCAGGCTCCAGTTGCTGCCATTGCTGAGGCATTCATTCTTCTGAACATATTTCTGTGCTCTAGACCCAGCATCTGTCACTATGGGTGCATCCACATTGCAATAAATGACCCATGGCATGGCCACATCTGGCCTAGATCAGCTGACTTAGGCCCATAGGGCTCACACTACAGGGTACAACATTTCCATTCAAATATTTGGGCAAGAGGGTACTTTTCAAATCTCTCTAGCTTAAGCCTGAATGCCTACCCTGTAATTTTTTGTCCCAGCATCCAAGCTTTATAAGCTCATGTCAGTTGACCTGGGCTCTGCATGTTGATGCCTTGCAGGTTTTTGCAGACATACACTCATTGAGCTCAGAAGACCTTAGCTATATTTGGCTCACCTTCATGCTGCCATGCACATTGATAAATCATATAGTTTAAAACACACATTCACCACTGACATTCCTTTTATTCAAACTTCCCATTTTACTTCTTTGTGATATAACTGAGTTCTTATTTCTCACACAGAGAAAATATAAGTTGCATTCAGAGAGGAAAAATTAAGGAAAATAAAAATACAACAAATTTACAATATTACAGAAATTAAGTTGGCTTTTCTAAAGGTATTCATTAGGTTCATGACATTTTTCCATCTACATGCAAATTTTTCGGTACCTCCATGATTCAGAGAATGGTCTCTTTTGTTGCTAAAGTTATAGGCCAATTATGGCTAATCAATTGTGATTGCAAGATCATAGCACAAGTTTTGGCTTTTGGGCTGCAGGCATTTTCATGTAAAATTATTATTCCAGATCTAAACTTTTAATTGAATAAGCATTGCTAACAAATTGAAGATCTGTAGCTCATCAGTAACTATTTTACTTGCCTTAGAAAAAAAAAGATTAATCCAAATTGAATATATTTCTTCAAAGTGTGAGCAAAATTTTGCTTCAAGGACACCTTCTTTTTTTAAAAAAAATATTGCCTAAGGCTACAGTCATCGTGAATGGAATGATCTCAAAATCATTTGATCTGCAAACTGCACCAGACAGCTTTATCCTTATTTCTGCTATTTTATTCTTGCTTTGGAAGAGTTGACACAGCTAAGCGGATTGATTGATTGATGTATGGTACACAGAATTATGGTGGGAGCAGGAACAGGAAGTAATGCATTCATGCTGATAATATTGTTTTTAAGACTACTTAGGTCCTGTTGCTAGGGACATGCTGAAGATATCTAAGATAAAAGTTTGAATAATAAAGATTAATAATTTATGATGAAATAATGATTGATGAGAAGACTGGAGGGAATAATCGTTGAGCCCCAAAAACCTCTTGATCTGGGCTGTTGTTGTTTTTGGTATTTGGGTTGGGTGGGCTTTCAAGGCTTAGACTTTGTTTACCTGAGGCTGGGCCTGCCCTTTTTCCTACAGTGTAGCCCAGGTATGTTGTCTCAACTTTTCTGACTTTACATTTCACTGCATTTGCAGAAAGGCCAGCCTCCCGTCAAGACTGGAACATCGTGATGATCTGATTTATGTGGATTTCCCGGTATCAGTTATACATGAGTACATATTCTAAATAAGCTGTAGCATATGAATCACAGGTTAGAAGACTTGGTCTATGAGCAGTTGGAGCATCACTGGGTCACCACAGGGGCCAAAGGACATGGCCTTAAAATTCTATAGACCCAACAATGTAGCATAAGAAATTGTCTCACATGAATCAGTCAGAATCCCTTGGTTATATCAAATATTGTGATAGAGTGGACCTCACCCAGATGATTTATCCATTTGTCCACACCGGGCATTGGGTAGCCATCAAATTTAGAGACAGCATTAACTTTTCTAAAGTGTAAACAGAACCGCATAGTGCCACCAGCCTTAGGGACCAATAAAATCTCCTTCATCAGACATTGTGGTACTTTTCAATGACTCCTTGATCCACCATGATACAGAAGTCCTTTTTATAACATCAACCCACATTTTTGGGAATGTGGCAGAGAGTTCTGTCAGATGTGTTGCCCTTTCTCTTCCTGGACATGATGTTGAATATGAACCATTTGCTTGGAACAGAGCACCACTGGGAAGATATTCAGAAGATATTCAGTTTGGGCAATCTGTTCCAGGCCACCGTTCTCCCGTAACTCTATTGGAATTTATTGGATCAGGGTCCAAGGCAGTGGATGTTTGGGGACACATCTCTGTCTCAGGGATTAAGGCACAACAAAAAGCTCTCTTGCCTCCTTCAGGGTTTCAGGAGTTTAATTTGGTGCATCCCATTGGCCTTCCTCTTGTCATTCTGTCAGATCTCATCACTGATAAATCCACGTGATAGACAACTTTGGATGGCCTCTGCCATGTAAAGAGTAATTTGGACTGTGCACTTGGCAGTATAAGTAGTACTCAGTCAGTTGGTGTGAATTTGCACATGCATGACCTTTTTTATAGACTTGTTTCTGGGCCTGTTGAACACTAGTAGTTATTTTTTTGTGAGGGTCTCAAGCCTTTCATTAATACAGTGTAATGTTCTCAGTTGTAGGAGTCTGTTACTGCCCTGTTTCATGGACCTGATTGAGAATCCCCTGGGTCTGTGCCCTATATAAGAGTTAGAACACAGAAAGCCAGTGTGTGAGGGGGGAATCTCTCTAATAGCAAAGGGTGCGTACTTTACGGAGCCATGTAAAGTAGTTTACTTGGCATAGTCAATGAAGCAGGGACTTAAATAATCCCCGCTTCATTAAAATAAAAATGGCCGCTGCGCTGTGCTGACAATCAGCTGATCTGGTAAAGCGTGGCAGTCTAGACGCGGCCTTGTGAAAATGAGGTTTACCGGAGCGGTCGACAAAGGAAGCTTCCTTTGTCAACCGTGCCGCGTCTAGACTGCCATGCTGTGCCGGATCAACTGATCATCGGCACAGCACGGTGGCCATTTTTATTTTAATGAAGCAGGGATTATTTAAATCCCCGCTTCATTGACTATGCTGAACAAACTACTTTACATGGCTCAGTCGACGGAGCCATGTAGTCTAGACATACCCAAATAGAAGAGGAGAGATTAGCTGATTTTAATGGAGGAGTCCATAGAAATAAACATTTTTCAACATCTTTTCCAACCTCTAGTTGTATTACTCAGACCCCTATATAACAAAGAAGGTTTGATAGACAAACATAGGCAGTGTCTTTTTTTTCCAGTAGATCACATCCTTAATTCAACAGTAGTCATAAAATGGATGCCTTCATAAGTGAGGGTGTTCTTAGGAACTTCAACAATGACAAAGACATTTAGCAATTCCACTAGACTTTGCTTTGGAGCTCATTTTGGGATTCCCTTAATATACTGGGTGTCGTAATTAACTATAACACGTACATGTTTATATTCAGCTGCACTCTTTTTTAAGGGACTGACAAAATCTATGCTTATCCTACATCATCATTTCTTTTTTTTTTTTTTTTTTTTTTTGAATTTGGTAGACCCTCTGAGGTAACATCCCCTTGACTAGATAGCCCTACTATAAATTTTAGTTTCTTATCTACACCTGTCAACATCCCAGGTTTTCAGACCCTTTCTCTCAGGATTCCCTGTGTTAACTCTTCTGGGAGCTGTGAGGCTGTTTAACACATCCCAGTACCCCTGAGACACGCTCTCAGTTCCCCCAATAGAATGGTGGCAGGGTAGAATCCAGGCCAGCTCCATTAAATGACTGTGTTTTCCCCTACCGTCAGCTGCATGCATACAGGGGGAAAGAACCCGTTTTTGGGTTCTCAGTGTTTTGAACCCTTTTTGTCCTGGAGCAAGGTATGGCCAGACCTGAAATCCACCAGACCTGTCACCTCTACTCAGTTTATCCAGGATCTGCTCTTACTCTTCAGCTAGGCTTTCCACTAACAACACCTGTCCATAGTAACATTTAATGTAGGGACAATCATGATACAGATGATGCAGACATACACATGAAAAGCAAATCCCCTGCTAGCTAGGTGTATTTTGACTCTGAGATTAAAGTTTGAGAAAGCCTCTTTGATCTGCTCTCTCTCTCCTACATTCCCTACAGAGGAGACCCAACAGCCCTTTTCTGGGTATGGTCTAGAGTGCCAGGGTTTACCAAAGAAGGCTAGTTCTGGGTACTGTGATATGCAGACTCCTTGGGGGCTGGCATTTCCAACATCAGGCTGTCAGAAAACTGATTTCTTTGGCTAGGCTTTCTTTTGAATAGGACATCCTTGGGAAATTTTTGTGATATCACTGCAACAGCATCCAGTAAGGGACACATGGCTTGCATGGCTCCAGTCAGGTAAGATGGTAACAAGATCATCCGCTGCTCAGGTGGCCACTGGTTTGATATCACCAATCACTGGAATATTATCAGGTAAGCCTCTGGTCACTCTCCATTTTTGGGAGTTTCATTTTTGTGAGTTTCATCGGCATAGTCACAAGTATTAGACAGGGCTTACACCATGTCATTAATGCGTAATATGATGCATAAGGTGTGTATCATAGATTATTTAATTATAGGTACATTGGGGTACCTCAGCTTAATTCCTTGTCTGGTCTCAGAGGTTATAGTGCAATTAATATTATTGACTAACCCACGTCCATTGTCATGGGTACAAACACATAGGGGCTCGAAGGCCATCTGGATGCCGGTGACTATTAATGTACATTGTTCAACAACAAACCTGACTTGGGTGCCTTTGTATCTTATCTAAGTCTGTGATCATGGAGAGCTCTCATGACAAACTTTTATCATCTCTAATGAAGCAAAAAACTTTATCAGCCAAACTTTTATCATTACTAATGAAGCAAAAGACCTGTCAGAACACCCCACCAGTAAATCCTAAATGTACTGCGTCACTGTCCTAAGCTACTACAGTTAGAATAAAATTTCCCGCTGGTGTGGCATCATATCTAGAGGATTTCTGTAAAGCTGGGAGCTCCAACTAGGCTAACTTGCTAGTGCCAATGGATCCACAAAAGGGCTTCGGGGAGCGTTCAGCTGAACCTTTGCCTTTAGCCAGGCTTTGTTACAGACAGCAGAGCCTCTGCATTCCCCTAGGCAATTTGGGGTGGGAGTCCAAGCTCCATGCTCCCAGAAGGGGTGAGGCCAAGGATGGAAGGGGTGGAGCCAAGGGCAGCTAGCCCTTAGCACTACCTGGAGAATGAAACACCCCACCCTTTATCCTACAGCACTGCCTGGAACATGGTGCACCCTGATGAACCTTTAGCACTTTCCAGAATTCAGTGCATGGCATTCTGGCAGCAATTTAATAAGCCTGGCACTCCTGTCACTGCCACTGCTACTATAGCAGCAGTAGTGGCTGGAACTCTGGGTCCCTTTGAATCTCCAGACCCTGGGATAATTGCCCACTTTACTCTCCCTTCCCCATCATTGGGCCTGCTATACCAACTAAGCTGGGTTTCTCCACTTCCCCTTTCCTAGTCTGACAGTTTATACAGGTGCAGTAGAGCAGAGCCACTTGAACTCACCTTTGATCAATAATGAGGTGCTGTCCAATGTGAAGTTTGTATATCATCACAGTAGATAAGTTAGACGTGTCATTGAACATTGCCCTGGATAGAGTTTACAAAACTGGTCTTTTTCTAGCTTTTCACATAGTTCCCAATAAGAATTAAGCAATACTTTATTGACAGAGTTTACAATAGGCAATGAATAATTTTGTACCTTCCCCTTGAGAGGAGACAGGCTATTTTTTCTTCCTCACTAATCATACCTCTAGTGCATGAACAGGAACAGAATATCAGATTCATTGTGTAGGTATTTACTATTTGGAACACAGGTTCTTACTAGGCAGAATCCAGAATGAGAGAACTCTCTGGGTATGTCTACACTTCCACCCTTGTTCGAACTAGGGATGCAAATGTAGGAGACTGAAATTGCTAATGAAGCGGGGATTTAAATATCCCGCATTTCATTAGCATGATCTCGCCGGTGCGTTAGTCCACTCAACAGCTGTTTCGAAAGTGAAAGTGCATGCTGGGACGTGTTAGTTCGAACCAAACCCCTTAGTTCGAACTAACATTACTCCTCATTTTTTGAGCAGTAACGTTAGTTTGAATCAAGGGGTTTAGTTTGAACTAACACATCCCAGCACGCACTTTCACTTTCGGAACAGCTGTTGAGAGGACTAACGCGCCGGCGACATCATGCTAAATCCCCGCTTCATTAGCAATTTTGGTCGCCTATATTTGCATCCCTAGTTTGAACTAGGGTGCAAATGTAGATGTACTTTCTGAGGGCTCTCTTGGCATATTTTATGTACATAGAGAGTTTTCCCTTTTGGGCTTGTGTTTAAAGCTTTGTAGATCTTCTTTTCTCTGGAGTGCCTATTTTTATTTATTTAATAATTATTTATTTACACATACAAGTTTATTATTCCTACTTTTAGAATCAAATTTTTAAAGCTTGGGCTATAGACATTTGAAAGCAGCTTACTTACTCTGAAATCAGACATGCGACAAATTGATACACTTTCCCCTATCTTCTACAGTCTCAGTCACTCAGATGACTTCCAGCCCACTCTGATTATCTCATTCCTCAGCTCATTCTGTGGTCACTATCTAGTCTGGAAAAAGAACTGGAAGAGAAACTATCAGAATGCTGAATGAAGCTGCAGATAAGCAGCTTTACCTTGAGCTACTGCAGTAATTTCATGTGGTGTCCAGTCTCAAACTTTTAAAAAATTTCTAATAATGAAATAGAAAATAAAGTCCCTAATTCAACATACTCAAGCAAATGTCTAATTTTAAGTACATGCATGGATTCCATTGACTGTGGAAGTGCTTAACATTAGCTATGTTTTTAACTACCTTAGGGTATGTCTACACTACCCCCTTAGTTCGAACTAGGGGGGTAATGTATGCATACCGAACTTGCTAATGAAGCCCGGGATTTGAATTTCCCGGGCTTCATTAGCATAAAGCCGGCGCCGCCATTTTTAAAAGCCGGATAGTGCGAACCCCGTGCCGCGTGTAGCCGCGCGGCACGGGGTTTGCACTATCCGGCTTTTAAAAATGGCGGCGCCGGCTTTATGCTAATGAAGCCCGGGAAATTCAAATCCCGGGCTTCATTAGCAAGTTCGGTATGCATACATTACCCCCCTAGTTCGAACAAGGGGGGTAGTGTAGACATACCCTTGATGAATTGAGGTTTATACAAAAGGGTTTGCATAATATTATCAGTACAATGACTATTTAAAGCAACCGCTCCTGTTTGCTGCATGTACCCTAATAATTTACATGTTTTATAAGCAGATGGAGGAGGGGGGAATTTTTGCAGCTTTCCATGCTAGTAGCAATTCTATAAAATCAAAACAGCAATAATAGCAGCATTTAAATTTCAAAGCTCTCTTCTGACTCCATCAAAGTTCTAGTGCACAGCTGAAGAAGAATGAATATATTACTAAATGTTTAAAGAATTCTGTGGATCATGTCATGCTATGGGAAGAGTTCTTCTGAGAATTGGATGGATCTCTCTATTTCATCCTCCAGCTCACAGTACAGGTTGGATTGACCTAGATTGAGTTTGGGATGCGTATATTATTGGTGAATATTCACACAACCTACCAGATCCTATTATATGAACCCTTTACCAATCTAGTGAAAATAAAGAATAATTTAATATAGCCTTGTTCTGTCAGGAGGAATCATGGGGATGTGTCCAGAAAGCAAAGCCCCAGAATGCTAACAAAGATTTGTAAAATATATCATGGCACCTAAAGATCTTCCACTAGGATGCCTCAAGCAAATTCCTCAAGATATGTGTGAATTTCAAGAGATTCAGAGAGGCTGGGATAAGGAAGATATAAAGGTCAGGTCTATACTACAGCGACAGGTTGAATTACTATACAAAACTCCAGCTATATTAAATACCTAGCTGGAATCTATGTATCTAAAACTGAGTTTCTGCACCATCTACATAGTGGGACGCAGATGGGAGCAAATGATCCCTTTGGCTTCCCTTACTCCTTATGAGGAACAGGAGTACCAGAACTGACAGGAGCTCCCGCTTCACTAGACTCATTGAATCGAGCCCCAGAAGATTGACTGTGGCAGCATTGATTTTCCACGTAGTGAAGACTTGGCCAAACTCATCACCTAGCAGTGAGAGATTTTAAAAGACTGGCCTGTGCTGGGACCTTCACATAGCATAATCTAGGATTGTCCTCCTTTCCTATTGTGGAGGTCAGTGGCCATATCTTCTGTGGACAATAAGCTAGTCTCTCAATTGAGGGTAGCTGGCAAGGAATTTTTCCCCTTCCACCATATTGATCAGGTGCAGTTGAGGTTTTTTCACCTTCCTTGCAGCACGTAGGCCCTTCTCATGCAGAACATAATGGGGAGTGGACCATATGTCATAACTCATTATTTAAGTGTACATTGGATGTTCAGTGCATGTATACATGGCTTGGAGAAAGGTCTTAAGGAGAGATGCTCAGTAATTGGGGACTGCTATATTTGGTACTGCATGGAGCCAAATCCCCATAATTATAGTCTTCCATGCCCCTTTTAATAGCAGGGCTGTTAGTAAGATCTTGGCAATAGATTTGCTGGAGGGATTTGGATGAAAAGTTGGTTGAAGACCCCTCCTCCCTCCAGAGATTATAAGGTCTCAGCAGCTGCTCAGAAACTGCTGAGCAACTGCTGTGGAACTGCTGGAGGAATGTTGGTAGAAAAGGGGGAGAGCTAGTAAAGGTATCCCCTCAGTTAATTATGATAGAAAATAAGGGATGGTTACCTGCACTCTACATGTCAGCTTCTGGGTAGTTCCACACATCTATTAATAAATTTGCAACATTGTTAAATTAATGCAATGAAGTTTGAGAAACCCTTCATTAAACATTTAAAGGACTCAAGTAAGTCTTATGAGTCTCTATAGAAGATGGGCTGAAAGTCTCTTAAAACAGGTACTTATTTTTTTAATGTGATTTAAAAATAATAAAAGAAGCTTGTATTGGAAATAGGAATGTTTCCTTATTAAAGGATCTAAAGATCAAGTCAATCATGAACCAGCCATCAGCCAAATTTGTTAACTATGTACCTAACATTTTCTTATTAACCTAGTGGCCAACAAGAAACAAGTTATTCAAGAATTCCCATAAAATGATATTGGAAAACAAGAACAATCAGAGTAATAAAGAATATGAAAACAGAGGTAGTTAGTTGTCCAGCCAAAAACAAATTATCACTCAGTCAAATAAGAGGAAGAAATAATTTCATAATGTGGGTCTATGAAAGTAAGCAAAATTGGCATTTGCTTAGTGATTTAGACACCTTTTGTGAAACCTGAATCATATTGGCAGTTATATATATCATGGAAAGAGTGGGTTTTTTAAAAAAATATTGTTCCTATTTATATAACTGTAAAATAGATTTTTGTAACAATAAGTAACAAGTGACAATTTGTGTTCAGCATTACCATGAGCATTCTTTTGATTTTCTAGGATTCCTCAATTTCCATGACTGAGTGATGACTTGGCAGCCAGAAACAAGTGACTGCATTAGTCTTTGCAGAAGTCCATTATGTCAGGGTTAAGGGAAACACACACAAGTGATATAGCTGGATTGAGTGGAAGAGTAAATCCAGTTATTTGAAAAATTGTGGTCTTTACCAATTGTCAAATACTAGAAACTAAGGGTAAAAGTATATAACTTAGATGCATATTCGATACAATACAGTATAATCTAAAAATATATTTTGGTTGAGTCTCCTGTCTTACAAGAGGTGTGAAGCAAATACTATTACAATCAGATTCTGAAATATTTAATTGCAGGTCCCTGTATTATAGAAATTTAACCATTGTCTTTTATTGTTGTTCCTAAGAGAGCTGTTCACCTTGTAAGCTGTTCATTTGTCCTTCACCAAAAAAGATATGCTTTGATTTCCTTTATGAGTTACGGTGCAATGCAGAGTGTGTGTAGGGTTTTGTTATTATTTTTAATGTGTTATAATCTATCTTGCTTGAATCTAGTGTAACAAAAAACAATGATCACCCACCATTTCCCAGATATTTGGGATTATTCTTAAGGAGCCATTCGGAAAAATGTGTCTGTAACAGATACCATTCTAACAGTGTAGTATACAAAGATTAGGAGTAAAATTATTTGTTGTTAAAGTTTTAATTTTCAATTAGAATACAAACAGAAAATCTCCTTAGACTCTCTTTATTAATAATTGTTAATCTTCAGGAACACACAGTCCTTGTGCTTATTGTTTTACAACTTATAGCCCCAATCCTGCAATATTTATGAATACATAGACCCATTGAGTCAATACAGCTAATAATGAGTTTACATATAAACAAGGCTACGTCTACACTGGCCCCTTTTCCGGAAGGGGCATGTAAATTTCACTAGTCGTCGTAGGGAAATCCGCGGGGGATTTAAATATCCCCCGCGGCATTTAAATAAAAATGTCCGCCGCTTTTTTCCGGCTTTTAAAAAAGCCAGAAAAGAGCGTCTAGACTGGCCCCGATCCTCCGGAAAAAGTGCCCTTTTCCGGAGGCTCTTATTCTTACTTATTCTTACTAAGAATAAGAGCCTCCGGAAAAGGGCACTTTTTCCGGAGGATCGGGGCCAGTCTAGACGCTCTTTTCCGGCTTTTTTAAAAGCCGGAAAAAAGCGGCGGACATTTTTATTTAAATGCCGCGGGGGATATTTAAATCCCCCGCGGATTTCCCTACGACGACTAGTGAAATTTACATGCCCCTTCCGGAAAAGGGGCCAGTGTAGACGTAGCCCAAGTGTTTAAGTCTTTACAGTTTGGGCCTAAAGAATGAATCAATACTAGAGATGTTAAAACACTGGTACTTAACCAGTTAACTGTTTAATTTAGGTTCTGCTGCCAACTCTGCAAAAGGTGTGGGGTCCTCCAGTGGCCATGAGGTCCTGCCACTGGTCCCAAAGTAGCCATGGGGTCCAGCTGTGGCTGCAGAGCCCTACCTCCCAGCTCACTGGTCCCTCTACGGCTAAGGCTGATCCAGCCTAATGTAGTTGGCTACCTCCAGAGTTAATCAGTCAGCCTCTTGCTTGCCGGTATACTTACCAGTTAATTATTTAACATCTCTAATCATTGCATAATACCAAAAAGAGCCAGTGGAAAATGTGTGATTGTACAGTTTTATTCTAGCAGAGTCCATTGGGACGTCTATGTATATGAAGCCATTTAAGGGCCTGATCCATTGATGGCAATAGATTATGCCTTCTCTGCAGTCCAGAGGCTCTATGAGGGTATATTTACACAGGAACATTATTTCAAAATAACTTAGTCCATGTCTGCACAGCAGGCGGTTATTTCAAAATAATGTTGAAATACTGTCAAGCTGGAGAACTTCTTACTCCAACTTCTGTAACTCTCATTGTAAGAGGAGTAAGGGAAGTTGGCGGAAGAGTGCTTTGTTTCAATATAAGTGCTATTAGATGCTTCCAATTTCTAAATACATTATTTTGAAATAAGATATGCAATTGAAGTAACTGAAATTGTGTAGTTTATTTCAAATTAAGCCCTCCTCTGTAGACCCACCCTTTTTGAGTATTGGATGGGATCCACTTAGACTGCAACTCAGCAAAGGATTTAAACACATCCTTACATCTCTCCCTATTAAGTTTTAAAAACAGAATTAAAATCATATCCAATACAGAAAAGTGTAATTTGAACTATATTGTAATCCCATGCAGATGTCGTGTGCATGCATTCGCATTACCAAGTGATGTAGTTCTCTGTGTTTGTAATCTGTCCTCATTACTGACCACTCCTCCAATATTTGCATTATTTGAAAACTTTACAGAAAAATGTGTGTTATATTAACCACATGACTGGTTTGGAGGGCACCGCTTGCCTGCCTTGTCAGCATGACCTCAGGAGTGGTTATCGCTGTTTTACGCTCATTTTATTCAGCAACAGAAAGTGGATGGAATGATATTCCTACCCAAACAGTATTTTACAGAACACAAGGTTGCCACTGGAAATCTACTATATATTTGAGAGAGTTTATATGTCTTTGTGTCCATTCATCTGTATTTGAGTGTGTTCAAGAACTCCTCCTACATGATATGCAGCTTCCTCTTAACACAAGGTAATGGTTTGGTTGTGCCAGGACAATGGGATATGCCTGGAATGTGATTGTTTCTCAGAAAACTGAAATGGAGGCTTCTGCTAACAGGAACAGTTATACTATATCAGGACCACAGTGGAGCAGCAAGAGGTCAGAGACGGGACCGGGACAGCTGTAACCCCATTGGGACAGCAGGGCATAAGGGTGGGGAAGGGACAGCTATGTACTATATATTTGAGAGAGTTTGTGTGTGTCTGTTTGTGTAGCTGTCTATTTCCCAGCCCAGGAGACATTCACTCTTCCCCTGGCTGTTCTTGATGGAGCTGCAGTGGCCTTGGAGAGGCACGTCTCACGTGGCCCCAAGTTGCTGTGCTGAGAGGGCACTGGGGCTGTCTTCTCTCCTGGGATAGCCTGTATACTGAACCCTTCATCCCAAATCCACCTCAGACCAATGATTTAAATGAAGAAAAACAAAATTATTTCAGTTAAAGACCGGAGCAATGCCAGGTAAATCCTCTAGTAGAAATATGAGAGAATATTGTTCCTTGGTTAAAGGATATATTCTTAATGACTTCTGGAATGAAGCTGGCAATGCTTTCTTTTTTAAAAAATGCATGAATTGAAAATGTTTAAAAATAGAATATCATAAAATGAGATTAGAGGTATAAAATTTAATAAAAATTGAAATCTATTCTTCTGCGAGCAGAGTTCTATAGTACTCATGAAGTACAGTATTATGTTTAATAAGTATTTCTCTTGAATTAGACTATCACTACTCAAAGACTATATCAAATGACATCATCATCTTCTGGAGACCTGATGGAATACATATAGTTGTTGACAATGGAATTGCGAACACCAGTTTGGAATTGCTGTAACCACAATGAAGTGTTTCTGTAAACCCATTCTGATGCAATATTGATCTGTTGTTTATAGCTCCTTAGACCTGCAGGATTTCACTTTGCCATGAGAAGTGGAAAGCCCATGACTTAATTAGCTGTCAAGTCCAATCTTGTTTGAGACCTCTTGGTGCTTTCACAATTTTATTCATAATATCACAACAGAGGGATAAAAATTATGGGAAAATCATTCTCCCCCCATCGTGTACTTTTTTCTATTAGCATCAAAGATACACAAAACCTCATACAAAGACACTCAAATTCTGTGTTGAAGCTGGCATTGTTATTGACACAGGACACATAGGAGTTTCTCATCCTTTTTTGGTGTGTAATCACTTTTATATATTGCTCAAATGTGGGTAATTGCAACTATGTTCCACGTTATTGAGGCATTTTCAGCAAAGACAATTGGGGTAACTCAGTAATTTCTAGATTACTCTCAGAACACAACACTGTTCACACTTTCACTGTTCTGTGTTAGAATTGCTATGAGCACAATCAAGAGTATCTGGAAACTTATTCTGGTACAATATTGCTGCATTGTCTAGAGCTCTATTGTCTTGCAAGTTGCATTGTGTCATGACAAGTGGAAAGTTCATTACTCAATACATCATTTCTTGTAATACCTCTTGATGCCAATAATTTTCTCAGAATTCTTAAGTTGACTTGCAGCAACAAAAGAACAAGTTTGAAGGTGTATTTTATTAAAGGCATGAATATGGTAAGCTTAATCTCTGAAAACCCAGAAATAATACACATGGTACAGTAAATATTATTGAAAACCAACTATGTTCAATAATTAGACTTTGCTACTAAATTGGTAAATATTACTAACATTGTAGTTGTTGCTTCATCATACCCCATCCTCCGTTACCCCAACTTTCAACCCTTTACATGTGGTAAATAAATTGCTTGCAAAGTTCTATAGTTACATTAATTCCAGAGCTTTAATTAATTCTTCTATATTGAGGGTAATAGCCTCAGTCCTAAGTTTGTATGTTGAATTATGCCAATGCATCACAATGGTATTTGGCTTTAGCAATCTGAAGAGCAATACAATAATGCATAGTAAGCTGCTGAATCCAGGAAACTGGCCTCTGCTTTCTTTCCCCAGGAGGCATTCCCTGGAGTTTGCCTCTTTTCTCTCTCATCTTTTACCAAAGAAAATGACAACTTCCCTTTTCACTACTTTTCTCTGAATTCCTGCTATTGTTATGAGAAGCAGAAAATCTACTTGTTTGTTTTGTAATAAATACAGATACAGCAGAATGTCTGGGATGTTACCTTCAAATACAACAAAAAAATAAATAAGTAAATATGGTATTACCTTACTAGAAAATACTAAAAGAACATTACATCAATATATTAAATAGTGCACAGTCCACTCTTTTTCAGGACCTGCAAGTTTTATCAAAATATTAATAATGTCATGACAGCGGTATAACAAAAAAAATGTGGGAAACTCATTCTCTCTCCATCATTTACCTGGTCCAGAAACAATTTTTAAACATCAAATAGATACTAAAGAGAATTGTATTTACATTTTATTTTACTTCTAATAGTCCATAATATATTACAAAGATATTTAAAAGTACAACAAAATATTTCCTTAAAAACATACACAGTATTTCAGATCTGTAACAATATGTATATGGAGGCCATCAAAGAACTTTTAGAATTTTTTTTCTTTTAGACTTCCAGACTTTTTAAAATTTCTTATTTTTTTAAATGTTTTCCACTTTTAGATCTGTTCGTGATATTTATTTATTTATTTGTTTATTTATTTATTTATTTATTGTGGCATAGAGAGAATATGTCTGTATCAAATTCTGAGCCCCAGCTTGGTTTGTGAATCCAAGTTTGGTTCTGTGTTTTCTGTTTTCTATAATAACTCCCAGATTTTGCTCTTGTGTGGTTAAACAAGCCTGGCACTGACAAGACCAGTCAGTTTCAGACATTGTCCTGATCAGAAGGATATGAGACTGATTGTCTCTCAATCACCAACCCATCCACTAGAAAAAATAACTCTCACTACACAAAGCCTGCCTGAAGGAAGGGACTAGAAGTCCTCAACCTGGACACATGATCAAATGAGTTAGAAGCTATATTTGAGGAGAATGTTCTCTGGGAAAATGTTGGGGGAAGAGAAGGCATCCACTGTGCATACTAAAATAGAGAACACAGGAAGTGTCTGCTTTACTTGAAACACTGGTTAGGCATCAGACACACAGAAAGTGTGAGATAAAAAGCTGAAGGAATCCTGTTAGGGTTGTTTGTTTTTCAACCAAGATTTGTAACTCTTATGATTTCAATAGTAAAAGTGACTCTGGTTAAGAAATGTCTGTGCTGTGCTTACCTGACATGTATTCCTTGTAGGTGTTCAATGAGAAGGTCAGAGAGCTCGTGGGTAGCTGGAGCTCTGAGACAGTTTGTACAAGCAATTGGAAGCCCAGGAATACTGAGTTTTTGTACCAGTGTGAGATGGCTGGTCTGCAGAGCCCCATGTCTTAAAGAATGGGTCATGCCAGTGATGGTACCTCAGAGACCCTTAAGTCAGAACGGTGACTCAGCTCTACCTAGCCCTGATTAGTTTAGGAGTACATGGGATACACGGTCTGATTCCATTAACAACAGATTGATCTCCACCTGGACAAGAGGACAGGGCTATGACAGACATCACAGAAAGGGTTAATTTACAATATTATCTGAACACAGTGTATATAGTGACTCACTTTTGATGCAGCATGACATGAGGCATGATGGTGGAGTGTGGGTGTATAAGAAGGAAAAAGCTTTTCTTGGCAATAGGCTAGAACTCCAGAGTTATTACAATTGCAAATGCTATTTAAATCTTATTTGTATAATGATATAAAGAAACAAGGAAAAACTAACTCAATTAAAAAACATATTGGTTTCCTAGTGGGAAGGTTTTTTCCCTCACATTCGATCATATTTATGTCCTGAGAGAAAAATACTTAATAATTTTTAAGAAAGAAAGAAATGCGGCCAATTTCAGAATGTTGTACAGGGGCTGGGGAAGGAGATTGTAAGCTGCACAGATGTTGAGTGGAGGTCTGAAGGTGGAATCCATTGACTTCAAAGGAACCTAGATTTAACTATGCTGTTGTAACACAGACATTTGGAAACTCAGATTTATTTCTACCAACCTAACTGCTCTTCTGAATTTGGTTCAAGGAATACACAAAAGAAGCTTGCATTGCTTTAAGTTCCTGTGAAATATATCTAGGCTTCTTAAAGTGTCAAAAAGAAGGTCTCTGAAGGTAAGGCTGCTTCCCCTTTGGTCACCAAGGATATCAAAGAACAAAATGATGCATACAGGAGGTAGTTTATTTAAACTGCATATAAATGCTATACCCCGGTCCCTTCAAATACATCAAAAGGTGTAACCTCATGAAATTATTGTATGTGGTATTGTTTCTGGTGGATAAAAACCAAACCATGTTGCTGTTCCCTTCAAGTGATAATATGCTTGGTAGGAAGGCAGATAGGTGAAGATACAAGTGGTCATAAAGTAGATCATTTATCTTACTCCTATGAAGTTAGTGCATAGAGAGATTATCATAAATTGACAGTGTCTTAGAACCTCCATACATTGCAAATTCATATTAGCAGAGTACATGTCCAAGTGTCATAAGACAAATACATATATTTTTTAAATTGACCCTAACTTTTGCAGAAATTAGAGTATAGTTTGTGTGAGCTACACAATTATTTTAATTTAAAAGTGGCAAATATATGTGGAAATGAGGTGTAATGCCCAGCTTTCCTAATATCATATTAATAACTCGTGCTGCATATATAAGGAGGCATTAAATGAAGGAAGAAACAATTATATCAGTCTCCAGATATCACCACACCACATTCATGTTCCTGGCATTCTCCATTACTCTCCATTCATTTTCATGTTTCTTTCCCAAAAATAAAATTATGAATTTAGGTCAAATGAAGTATATCTACTATGATGCTACTCTCTTGGCTACTTTCTAGGCATGTGTTATGGTACAAACTTTGTACAAATAGGACATCTAAATTATATGTGGAAAATCCTTCACTGATAGTCCTTATTTCCCTGTAATTGATTCAGTTTATCCTTAAACAAATTTATGTCCTGAATTAGCCTTCTCTAGTTGTGGCATGTCTCTGCATCAATGGCTAACCCTGAGTCCAGCTAACCCATAGATTAACTCCACACTGTTTCTCCCCTAGTGTTGTTACAACAGCAATTAACATGAAAAATAATTATTACATTACTATTATGGATTTTAAAATCAAATTATTTTATATTTCTGTGATTTCCTCATCCGTCTTTCTAACTTAAAACCCATACCCAAATCCCAGTGTAAGGGCACCTAAACTGAATTGAAGAAAAAAAAAGATTCCTTTCAGATTTCATCATGTGCTTGATCAATTTGGTGTGGGGAGGGAAATGCTAAACTATTTGGTCTTCAACATCCTTTCCTGGGGATGAATATATGTTTCCTCAAGAGGTCTCTGCACCACGGAGGGAGAGACATGAAAGATGAAATAAACCCAGAGCATATGAGCACAACCCAAATACCAGCAATATTGCCATGTATATTGGCCAGACTGGACAGTCTGCACAACAAATGATAAATGGACACAAACCAGATATCAGAAATGGTAACACACATAAACCTGTAGAGGAACATTTTAAAATAGTCTGGGTATTCAATCATGGATTTATAAGTAGTCATTCTTCTATAAAGGAATTTCATCAGCCAATTACAGAGAGAGAGAGTGTGGAAATGACTTTCATCTGCAAATTTGATACTGTTTCCCTGGTCCTGAGAAATTAAATTAACTGGATATGATGCTACAAAGCCTTCCCTGCATTTAACACCTAATTTTTACATCAAAAGCTAAGTATGGGATACTTCGAGCCCACTTAATTAGCTTAATTTGCACCAGTCCTACAATTGACAGGTATCTTCCCTCCCTCCCCCTTCTTTTTCTGTTATAAATTTCTTGGACCCTGTTATTCCTCTCCAGCTCATCTCATGAAGTGAATTTTGCCCATAAAAAAAAATTCCTCTTGTGGGATGACAAAGTGATGTCACAGGTCACAGTGTCCACAGGCTGGGGAGTAGGCACTGGTGAGTAAAGCCCTGTCTCCAGCCCTGCCCCTTCTATCCCAGGTTTTATTCCTGGAGCTAAGTCCCACCCACTGCCACTCTGGCTCTCTCCAGCGACAACATAGAGAGGTAGGCTGAGGCACCATAGCCTGGTCTTCCCCAGTGGCTGGGGGCAGAGCCCAGTCTGGACGGGTGCACCATGGCCTGGATTTCCCTGGCTGTGGGATCTGGGCAGGGCCTGGCCTGACACAGTGCAGCCTGGCCTTCCCTGGCCTCTAGGGTTCAGGACCTTACCTGGCTTGGTTTGCCATGACCTGGTGCGTTTGTCCTGGCATGCTGCACACCATGACTCAGCCACACCTTCCCCAGCCGCCACCAGGGTCAGGACCTGGCCTGGCCTGGCACACTATGCTCAGCCTTCCCTGGCTTTCTGTGGGGCAGGACCTGGCCTGGCCTGGCACAGTCTCGCCCAGGAGAGGGGGTTTAGGGTTAGGCTATGGGAGTGTATGGGGGTGGAGGGAGACAGAGGGCCCGGGCTGGCATGGCCAGCACGGAGAGGAAAAGGGCCCCGGGCTGGTGGGGGGTAGAGGGTTGAGGGAGGGAGAAGGAGCTCAGGCTGGTGTGGCTGGGAGCAGGAGGGTGGAAAAGGAGAAGGAGTCCAGGCTGGTACTGTGGGCGGGGAGGGAGAAGGGGCCCAGGTTGGCACGGCTGCAGCCTGGCCCTTCCTAGTGCCCAGGGAGAGAGCCAGGATTGCTTACCCCCCGCAAGAGGAAAGTTGGTAAGTGTAGTGAGCAGGGGGCCTAACCCCCTAGTGTGTATATATTTATATTTGTTGGTCTCTAAGGGTATATATATATTAGCCCCCTAGTTCAAACTAGGGAGGCTAATGTAGGCATTCGAACTTGCAAATGAAGCCCAGGATTTAAATATCCTCCTGGAATGAGGTGTAACAGGTAATTCGAACTAAGGACTTAGTTCGAATTACCGTTTAACTGTCGCATGTAGCCATGGGCAGTTAGTCTGGACTAGTGGCATTTAAAAATGGCTACTGGACAGGAACATACAAATAAAGTCCAGGATATTTAAATCCCAGGCTTCATTTGCAAGTTCGAATGCCTACATTAGCTTCCCTAGTTCGAATTAGGGGGCTAGTGCAGACATACCCTAAGGTTCCATAGTACTACTCATTGTTTTTAAAGTTATAGACAAACACAGCTACCCCTCTGGGATCCAATATCACAGGTTAGTTCTGTATGGGGAAGCTTTAGTTTCATAGGTTTTGTTTGTTTTGTTTGTTTGTTTCACTTCTTTATACTTGGGCAGGCTTTGTAAAAAGCCTTATTTCCACCATGACCTCCACATGCATATACCAAACCCTGCTTTTGCTTCATTAATTTACATTACTGTAGGTATCCAAAAGAATACATTGGAGGTTTCCTTCTGAGTTATAAGACTATCTCTATTATGATTTGGCTCATTCCAGCTTTCCATCATATTTTGTTCTATATTTAGTGTCTATATTTAGTATCTTCTTTTACTCTTCCCCTTCTGACTTTGTATGTGACATAAAACCCAATGATTTAGGTTTGGTTGATCCAGGTTTATAGCTCGCTAATTTTATATGCTGTTTCTGTTTGTATGGCCACCACATTCATTTTCACTAGGAAAACAAGATCAAGCTTGGCCAAAAAAGACATTTTTGGAGATTTTGCAGCCAAATCATATCCCCCCCCCCCACAATTAACATATTTTAAAAAATCCTTTTAAGAAGTTTATATTAATGAATCTTCTGCTGGGTTAGAATGTGAAATTTTATTTCAGTGGTAATTCTTTATCAAATAAATAGAGAGCCATGGAAGTTGTCACTTATATGTGCAGTTTTTAGCATTGCTTTGAATATATCTACATCCCACTTTTTATCTTAAGAGTTGACTATTAACCAACACGTTTTCAGTATAGGAGAAAATAGAGGTGTCTAGATGTTTCCAAAGACATGCCCTATTTCAGCAAACACAGAAATCCCTAATGGAAAAGAGAGTGAAGTGCATAATAAATCTCTGATAAGCAATGTTTTAGAAATTGACTTAATTATATCTGGAGAACTGTGATGAACGGTTGAAGGAGGGAAATTTTTGCTCCAGTGATGAGTTGAATGTCAGCAATTGGTGAAGGAAACAGAATAGCATTCTGTGATATAATAGCGAGTGTCAATGGTGATTGTAATTTTTGTGTTCATTGGCTAAAAATCTGAGCACAATTTCTGAAAGGTGATGCTGCAGAGTAAAATGATTTTCTGCTTTACTACATGCTTCTAATTTAAACAAGATGTATAGTTTCTAAAATTTCCTAGAAAAGTCCCATTCAGCGCAGTACAAAAAAAAATGCTATAAAGGAAATTAAAAAAAAAGATTAGAATATCGTTTGAACACTGAGGGTACATCTAGACTACAGGCTTTTGTCGACAGAAGTTTTGTCGACAGATACTGTCGACAAAACTTCTGTCGACAAAGAGCGTCTACACTACATTCAGTTCTGTTGACAAAGCAAACTGCTTTGTCGACATGGTAGTGTAGACGCAAAGGACAGTGTACATGCAATAAAACCTTCTGTCGACAGAAACTCTGTCGACAGAAGGCATTATGCCTCGTAAAATGAGGTTTACCAGCGTCGACAAAACTGCTGAGTTCTGTCAACGTTATGTCGACAGAACTCAGCGGTAGTGTGGACGCAGGTATAGTTTTGTCGACAAAAGTCCACTTTTGTCGACAAAACCCTGTAGTGTAGACACCCCCTAAGACACAACTATTCCCCCCCGGGAAAAATAGAAGGTACTGACTTGAAGGGATGTAAAAAATAGTTCATTGGTAGGAAAACCAAGACTAATATAAAAAGAAAGCATAAAGGACTTAACTGCTCATTGATGTCTCTATTCAGCAATAGAATTGGCTTTTTGCTACTACTAGAATCTAAGGCCAGGCAGGTTTTTATAATAAATAACATCTACCTCTTACACGGAGCTTTCCATCATTAGGTCTCAAAGTATTTCACGTGTCTTAGTATATTTAACCTTTCAAGTTCCCTGTGAGGTAGGGAAGTATTTGCTTCACCATTTTACAGGTAAAAACTGAAGCATAGTGAGGCTAAGATACTGATCCACAGTGTCTAGATAATTACTGGAACACAATGTGATCCACAAAGCCTGAATTAGGTGCACTTCCCTATCCTCTCCCCATGGCATGTTACCTGGAGGATGGGAGAGGAGGCACTCTGTCCTCTCCCAGGCACTCTCCCTGGTAGCCTCTGGCTACATTGCCTGCCAAAGGAGAAATATATTGATGTTCAGAGCAACTATAATTAGAGCTCCAGCTCCTATTGAGTTTTCTTATATAATATAACTAGGCCTTGATCCTACAAAATGCTGAACATCTTCTACAGGTTGCTAATTACCTTCTGTTCTCTTTGACATGTCTTGTAGAACTGCATTCATAGTTAGTAGTTCGGCAACTGTTGTTAGGAGGGTAATTCAATATCTCCAATTACATGATGCCATGTCCTTGTATATGAAAGAACAGGAAACATGGCTAAGCGAGAATCACACATCAACTACTTTCCAACAGTTTTCTTTTTAGCGGATATTTAAAATTAAAATAATTTAAAAAGAGACCACATTAATACCAAAACATGGTATTCAAGTACCTGTAGCCCAAGATTTTAAAAAATGAATACCTTAAATTAGGCTTTTAAATCCATGTATAAGTGTCCTGTTCTTCAAAAATGCTGAGCAATGAGCGGCTACCCAGCTACCATCATATACAGTGTAAGCTATTTGATGCTGAGTATTTCAGAAAACCAGGCCATGTATCTAGACTCTTGATTATAGATTTGGGAGCCTAAATTGGGTTACTGTTTTTGGCTGTTTTTTTTTTAATCCAGCCCATTGTGTGAATGCCTCCTAATATGAAGTTTGATGTCATAACAATATGGAGGTAATGAAAAATAAATGTCCATATATCTGATTATACAAATGATTTCACAGTAGTTTTATTAAAAAATCAGCACTTTCTCCAAAAGTTAGATTATAGCATATTACTTTAAATAATATTAAGATTAATTACATTTAAGGTTTAGGAGGTTATTATGGTCTTTCAGAATGTACCACACCCTTACAATATTCATTGTCTTGAGACTGCTGACTAATGCAATATTTCTGTTAATTTTCTTATCAAGCATTACAACTGAAATGATCTTTAGTTACTCTTCAATTAGGACACTCACAATTTTCAACAGAAAAAATCATTTTCATATATATAGATGTCTTATGTGAAGGATTATATTCAATAGCCCTTACGTAATATGTGTTATATTTTTTTAAACAGAGAACAAAATATGTTACTGTTTTTTTTGCATTGAAGTTGGTTTTCATCCCTCTAAATGGGTGAAGTAGCATCTGGAGGAGGAGAAAGCTTGATTTTTTGTAAAAAAATTAGCTATTATTTTCAAGATTAGAATCATAGAATCATAGAATTATAGGACTGAAAGGGACCTCGAGAGGTCATCGAGTCCAGCCCCCCGCCCTCAAGGCAGGACCAAGCTCCGTCTACACCATCCCTGACAGATGTCTATCTAACCTGTCCTTACATATCTCCGGAGAGGGAGATTCCACCACCTCCCTTTGCAATTTATTCCAATATTTGACCACCCTGACAGTTAGGAATTTTTTCCTAATGTCCAATCTAAACCTCCCTTGCTGCACTTTAAGCCCATTACTCCTTGTCCTGTCCTCAGAAACCAAGAGGAACAAATTTTCTCCTTCCTCCTTGTGACACCCTTTTAGATATTTGAAAACCGCTATCATGTCCCCCCTTAATCTTCTTTTTTCCAAACTAAACAAGCCCAGTTCATGAAGCCTGGCTTCATAGGTCATGTTCTCTAGACCTTTAATCATTCTTGTCGCTCTTCTCTGTACACTTTCAAATTTCTCCATATGTTTCTTGAAATGTGGCGCCCAGAACTGGACACAGTACTCCAGCTGAGGCCTACCGAGTACAGAGTAGAGCGGCAGAATGACGTCACGAGTTTTGCTTACAACACACCTGTTGATACAATCTAGAATCATATTTGCTTTTTTTGCAACAGCATCACACTGTTGACTCATATTCAACTTCTGGTCCACTATGACCCCTAGATCCCTTTCCGCCATGCTCCTTCCTAGACAGTCGCTTCCCATCTTGTATGTATGGAACTGATTGTTCCTTCCTAAGTGGAGCACTTTGCATTTCTCTTTATTAAACTTCATCCTGTTTACCTCTGACCATTTCTCTAACTTGCTAAGGTCATTTTGAATTATGTCCCTATCCTCCAAAGAAGTTGCAACCCCACCTACTTTGGTATCATCTGCAAACTTAATAAGCGTACTCTCTATCCCAATATCTACGTCATTGATGAAGATATTGAACAGTACGGGTCCCAAAACAGACCCTTGCGGAACTCCACTTGTTATCCCTTTCCAGCAGGATTTAGCACCGTTAACAACAACTCTCTGACTACGGTTATCCAGACAATTATGCACCCACCTTATCATGGCCCTATCTAAGTTATATTTGCCTAGTTTATCAATAAGAATATCATGCAACACCGTATCAAATGCCTTACTAAAGTCTAGGTATATGACATCCACCGCTTCTCCCTTATCCACAAGGCTCGTTATCCTATCAAAGAAAGCTATCAGATTAGTTTGGCATGACTTGTTCTTCACGAACCCATGCTGGCTATTCCCTATCACTTTATTACCTTCCAAGTGTTTGCATATGATTTCCTTAATTACCTACTCCATTATCGTCCCTGGGACAGACGTTAAACTGACTGGTCTATATTTTCCTGGGTTGTTCTTATTCTCCTTTTTATAGATGGGCACAATATTTGCCCTTTTCCAGTCTTCTGGAAACTCCCCTGTCTTCCATGATTTCTCAAAGATCATAGGTAAAGGCTCAGATACCTCCTCTATCAGCTCCTTGAGTATCCTGGGATGCATTTCATCAGGACCTGGTGACTTGCTGACATCTAACTTTCCTAAGTGATTTTTAACTTGTTCTTTGTGTATCCTATCTTCTAAACTTACCCTCTCTCTGCTTGTATTCACTACGTTAGGCACACCTCCAGACTTCTCGGTGAAGACCGAAACAAAGAAGTCATTGAGTATCTCCGCCATTTCCAAGTTTCCTGTTACTGCTTCTCCCTCCTCACTGAGCAGTGGGCCTACCCTGTCCTTGGTCTTCCTCTTGCTTTTAATGTATTTATAAAAGGTCTTCTTCTTTCCCTTTATGCCTGTAGCTAGTTTGATCTCATTTTGTGCTTTTCCCTTGCTAATGTTGCCCCTGCATTCCCATGTGGCTTGCCTATATTCATCCTTTGTTATTTGTCCTAGTTTCTATTTTTATGACTCCTTTTTTATTTTGAGATCATGAAAGATCTCCTTGTTAAGCCAAGCTGGTCTTTTGCCATATTTTCTATCTTTCCTACACAGCGGAATTGTTTGCTTTTGGACCCTTAACAACGTCCCTTTGAAATACTTCCAACTCTCCTCAGTTGTTTTTCCCTTCAGTCTTGCTTCCAATGGGACCTTACCTACAAGTTCTCTGAGCTTATCAAAATCTGCCTTCCTGAAATCCATTACCTCAATTGTGCTGGTCTCCCTTCTACCTTTCCTTAAGATCATGAACTCTATTATTTCATGATCACTGTCCCCCATACTGTCTTCCACTTTCAAGTTCTCAACTAGTTCCTCCCTATTTGTTAAAATCAAATCCAGAACAGCTTCTCCTCTGGTAGCTTTTTCAACCTTCTGGAACAGAAAGTTGTCTCCAATGCAGTCCAGAAACTTATTGGATAGCCTGTGCCCCGCTGTGTTAGTTTCCCAACATATGTCTGGATAGTTGAAGTCCCCCATCACCACCAAATCTTGAGCTTTGGATAGTTTTGTTAATTGTTTAAAAAAGGCACTTCCACTTGGCTAGGTGGCCTGTAGTAGACTCCTAGCATGACATCACCCTCATTTTTTACCCCTTTTAGCTTAACCCAGAGACTCTCTACACAGCTATCTCCTACGTTCATCTCCACTTCAGTCCAAGTGTGTACATTTTTAATATACAAGGCAACCCCTCCTCCCTCTTTTCCCTGTCTGTCCTTCCTGAGCAAGCCGTACCCTTCCATACTAACATTCCAATCATGCGTCCCATCCCACCAGGTTTCTGTAATACCAATGATGTCATAGTTGTATTTATTTGTTAGCAATTCCAGTTCTTCCTGCTTATTACCCATACTTCTCGCATTTGTATATAGGCATCTAAGATACTGATTTGATCTTGCCTCCCTGTTGTGCCCTGACCCTCCTTTCTCCTTGCCATTATAGACCGTAGTCCCCCCATTTCCAACCCATCTCCCAGTCCCGCACATTCAGCACTTACCTGTGGGCTTTGCTCACCTGTTCCCGTTAAACCTAGTTTAAAGCCCTCCTCACAAGGTTAGCCAGTCTGTGTCCAAACAAGGCCTTCCTGCTCCTGGAAAGGTGAACTCCATCTCTGCCAAGGAGTCCTTCCTGGAAGAGCACCCCATGGTCAAGGAAGCCGAAGCCCTCCTGGCGACACCATCTTCGCAGCCAGGCATTCACCTCCAGGATGCACCTCTCTCTGCCTGGGCCCCTACCTTTGAGAGGAAGGATCGAAGAGAATATCACCTGCACCCCAAACTCCCTCACCTGTACTCCCAAAGCCCTGTAGTCACGCTTGATCTGCTCAGTGTCACACCTGGCAGTATCATTTGTGCCCACATGGATGAATATCATGGGGTAGTAGTCAGAGGGCCGGATAATCCTCGACAATGCCTCCGTAACATCTCGGATACGGGCCCCTGGCAGACAGCATACCTCTCGAGATGAACTGTTAGGGCGACAGATGGGTGCCTCCGTTCCCCTCAGAGGAGAGTCTCCAACCACCACTACCCTATGTTTCTTCCTCGCAGTGGTGGCAGGAGACTGCTCAACCTTGGTGGTGCAAGGCTTGGTCTCCTCCACTGTGGGGGGTGATTCCTTGTCTCCTGCAGAAAGTAAAGTGTAACGGTTATGTAACAAAACAGTGGGAGGGTTAGGAGCAGGGGTGGAACACTGCCTGCTGCCAGAAGTAACCAGCTGCCAGTGCTCACCGTGCACCACCTCCTCCTCCATAAGTGGCGGGTCAGCAGTCCCACATCCTAGGACAGTGACCTCAGTGGACTGCACAGAAATACTGTCCAGGAATTCCTTATGGCCTCGAATGCTCCTCAGCATGGCCACCTCCTCCTGTAGCTCTCCCACCTGCTGCCTGAGAGATTCCACCAGCAGGCACCTTTCACAATGGTTGTCTCCCCCAGCCTGGATATCAGTCAGTGGGAATTGCAAGCCACAAATACTGCAACACCACACCAGGACCTGGGTAGAGGCATTCATGTTTGGGTTCTCTGTCTGGATACAGGCACAGGTGGAGGAGACAGGAGAAGTACTGGCAAAAGCGCTTCGGGTCTTCATCACCATCAGGCACTCCCTCTTCTACTCCCCTGTCTGCAGTCCTCTGTCCGCTTCGCTCCTTGGTCGCTCTGCTCTGGCTTTTTAAAGCCTGCTTGCCTAGGTCAGGCCTGCCCCCTTCTGAGTCACACAGGGGAAGGCTGAGCCTGAGGCTAATCAGAGGCAATCAAGGGAACAATGGCAGGCTCTCAGTCCCAACTGCCACAGAAGCTGAAACTGAAACTGCTAGCACTCACCTGGAATCAGACTCACAATTCACACTTCAAACTTTAAAATTCAAACAGTCAGGCACACACACTCACACCACAGCTAGTACTCTCACCGGGTAGCCTCTTCGGCGGTGGGGTCGCTTTGCTCTCCCTCTTTAACTCCCCTGTCTGCAGTCCCCTATCCGCTTTTTACACATCTACTGTGATGCACAAAGGTGAGCTTTGCATGTACTATTGAGTGGCTAGCAATGCCCTTTTTATAGTTTTTAGTAATAAAAGGCAGTTTATGTAAGAGCTGCTTCTAGCAATAATTTCTACTTTTGCCAGAGAGACATGAGAAAGTCAGGACAAATCCACTTAGTGTGTTTGTATGGAAAACATGTATTTATTTAATGAATTCAATGGAGGGACATAATTTGACTAGGTGATATGATGATGTTGATGATGATTATTTAAATAAAATATCTGAAAAGGTGAGACAGATATTCCAACTAATTGCTTTACAGACTAAGATGATGTTTTACTTTGTCATGAGTTATTATATGGGCCATAAACGCAAATGAGATGTAGTCTAACAAGCAGGTGATTTCCCATTGTATGACATGATGTGTATTACCACATAATCATGAACAATATAGCCCCAGGCTCATTTCCACCATTTCATGATATACGTATTTAAAACACCCTAGTGAATATGAGTGGTTTTATAAGAAGTTGAAAATTATATAAAGGAATTATTAACAATTATAAAAACACACCCTTTAGTGATGCACTTTTGCAAGGGCAGTTACACTTTGCTGTATAGATGCATTTCTCCAATCACAATGGATGTTGTTTGGTGTGGATATGCAGAGTGTGGTTCTTCCATTCAAATAATTCTTGCTGAAAGAGTAAAGGAACTCATAAATATATTTGCAAAAAGAATTGCCTTATCTTTCAGAATTGCCTTACATGAACTTAATAAAAAAGAAGTCAGGAAAGGGAGGTTAACATCACATCCCAGTCCTCCCATTCCCATTTCCAATGATGGCAGATGGACTCTTTCAGGTTATACTTTCAATATACTCATGTATTTTACACATTTGTACCATATTTTAGGAAAAATAGTAGACATTTCCAACAAACACACTTAATATTATTTGGAATACATTTCTTGATACAGGTAATTTTAATTAAGTACAGATAGTGTGCTTACAATACAGTTCTAATTTTTGTTACATGCATTCATCAAATGCTTTTGACTCCTTTCTTACCCAGTATTCTGCAACCCTTATTCACTGAGGGTATGTCTACACTACCCCGCTAGTTCGAACTAGCGGGGTAATGTATGCATACCGCACTTGCTAATGAAGCCCGGGATTTGAATTTCCCGGGCTTCATTAGCATAAACGGGGAGCCGCCATTTTTAAATCCCCGCTGCTTCGAACCCCGTGCAGTGCGGCTATATGGGGCACGAACTAGGTAGTTCGGACTAGGGTGCCTATTCCGAACTACCGTTACTCCTCGTGAAATGAGGTGTACCCCCCCGTTCTCCCTACTCAGCACCACAGCCTCTGCCTGATATGCTAGCCACCCCGCACTGCCACCAACTCTTCAATTGTCCTTGCAGCACCCATGACTCCTCTACCAGCTAATCCACATGTGACACCCCCAATTGCACCCCCTAAATCCAGGGGCAGCACACCCCCGTCCGTAACGCCAGCTCTGACAGCCGCCGTGCCATTTGCCCCTGGAGTGGCTGGGCAGCCAGCACATGACCCTGGCCCCAGCTCTAGCTGGCTGCTTCTGTGGTGATCTGTGTGGCTGATGGCTTCTGGGACTGCAATGTGGTTGTTCCTGGTCTCAGAGCTGCCCTGGTCCCAGCCCCAGGAGCAGCCCCAACCTCTCCACCACATGGCTCCAACTGTGGCCCCAGTCAGGACCACTGGAGAAGGCGTTGTCCACATGTGACATGTGCTTCAGCTCTGGTCTCAGGTTGGCCTGCCGGAGCAGCCACCACCCACCAAGCAGTCTGCAGCTCCAACCCTTGGGAAGGGCTAAAGCTAGGTCCAGGGTCATGTGGTGGCTGCCCTGCTGCTCCTGGGGCAAATGGCTCCAACCAGGAGCAATTGAGCAGCCATTGTGCACACCTTAGAGGTGGGCGGGCCTCAAATTCTTGGTGTACACCTGTGCAGGTGCACACCTTAGAGGGTACCCTGACTACAAGGAAGACTCAGAATTAGTCTGAGGCAGGCTCCCTTAATGTGGATGTGCTACCTCTACTTAAAGCCCCAGGAAGCACTGTGGAGTAGTTCCTTTGAATGACTCTATGGAGTAGTTATCTTGAAATAGCAACAGTGGAGCATCCACATTACTGCTATTTCAAAATAATTGTTATTCCTTGTGAAAAGTAAGAGTTATTATTTCAAAATAACAAGCCCCTTATTTTAAAATAATGTGCTTGGTAGTGTGACTACTCCACTTGTTATTTTGAAATAAGGGTGTAGACCACGGCTAAAGTGTTCATACTATAGTGATAAGCAGCATAGAGCAGCCCTCATGGAAACAAAGCTGTGTTCAAATAGTGTTCAATAAGTAAGGACGGGATCCACTCATTGAACAATGAGGAGAAAATTCAGTATTAAACAGTTAACAGAGTACTGTGCATTCTGTGTACTAAAAAAAAGGGTGTGTATACACCGCACAGTTATAATAACGGCTGTTTTTCCGGAATAAAAATGCAAGCGTCTACATAGAAATTCTGCTATTTCAAAATAATTTTGAAATAGCAGATGGCTTATTCTGGCTTCTTAAACCTCATTCTATGAAGAAAAATGGCTATTCCAAAACAGATATTCCCTCCCCTTCCCTCCGGTAGACTCTGGGCTCGAGATGTGTATGTAACCTAAAGTTGCCAACTAATGCATAACAAAGAAAGGAACATTGCATTTATCAGGATTTTGGAACTCAGAGTTATATAGAGTATTTTAGGGAATAGTACATGCTAGTACATGCTATTCTTCCTCCTATATTATTTTAAAATGTATAATGCACAAAAAATGCCTGAAATTGGCATTAATGGACTGAAAGGCCTCTTTTGAAGGCCAAACTAATAGCAATGTTATGTGTTCTTTGGTCATAGTGTTCTAAATACCCCAACCCTAACTCTAAAGCCCTTACTACATTCCATATTTCAATAGATGAATCCCTTTTATGCTTTCAGCATCTTAATGTTACAGAACATCATTTTCCAGTACCTTTTTTTCCTTCTTTGTACCTCTGCCATCATATTCTTCCTTTCCCTTGTGTTGACTCCCTAAAAATCTCTCAACTCTGTAGGCACACTTAAAAGTTGAATAAAAATACCCTATGTAAGTTTTTGAGTTAGCTATAAATGGAGTGAACTAGAGGGTTTCCTGGTTCACTGAAAATCTTTGGCTGGGTTCACTGGCTCCTTTATGTACTCTGATATAAATTTGGTGTCCAGAGCCAGTCTGTCAAGGTTGCCTGCTAGTATCAGCTGTGAGTGGCATAAAAACTGGAAGCATGTAATTCTTTTATCTCCAGGAAGGAGCTTAAAAGTACAGGTGAATCCTCAGTCAGGTAATTCATTGCCTTTATCCAGGAAAACCACCTACAAAGACCCAGGAGAAATAGAAAATAGATCCTAATGTAAATCTAATGCTTTTAAGAATATAAATGATGATACACTTTTACCTCCTCCAAAAGTTTAAGTGATAGATAAATCAGTCCTAGAATATTACATGTAAATGTGTAGTGCTCCAAGGATAACTCAGAACTGGAAAATGAGCTCCTATGGCACAATAGTCAAATGACAATAACTGGTAAGAAGTGATAAAAATATTAATTACACTATACTTTTAGAATTAATATAATTATTCTACACCTACAGCTATGAATAGATCTTTCAGCCATCAATTTTATGGGCCATGTTTTTGTGGTGGCATATAAAACCATTATTTAAATTTTGGAAGTTTAATGACTTCTGGAGGTCATCTTTTGTGGATGTTTACTTATTTGTATTCCAACAAAGAGAATGGGCAAGTGAGAATTTTATATTCAGTAACCGGTACTATCATCATAAAGGCAGCTTCTCAAGTTATCAGTAGATTTCATGCTGATAAAAACATTATGGTACCAAAACAAAAAGAGGAAAAAAGATGTTAATGTATGAAATCATACATGGTAGAACAAGCTTATACTACAAGTATTGCTCCTTTATTTCTATAAAAAAAATTAGACAATAGAAAAAAGCACAAGTACTGCAGCTGTGTGTATACATTTTCCAATACACAGTTCTGAAATGTGCTTATCTAACTGACATTATTATTTATCTTATAAATATTTCTGAAAGTTTGTTTGTTTGTTTGTTTGTCCCTAACGATCTCAGAAATGGTAAGAGCTAGAAACACCAACTTTTGAACAGATACTACTGATTTTCTAACTTAAATAACTGGATTGGTTATATCTTGACATCAGATCCCTCAGATCCCCCAGAGCCCCTCCTGGCAGAGCTGAGTGTGTTATCAGCAAGTACCATGGGCATTATGAACTTTGCAGGATTCTGCTCACAGTACAAAGTGGGTAGGAGGACAAGGTTTTGATCATCATGGTGCCTGAGGAGGACACGGTACACTCAGAACAGCCTATTCTCATTAGAACAGGTATGTTCAGGTGCTGCATGTTCTGATCATCTAGATATCACTAATTGCACCTGGTCTGAAGGTCTTTCGCTTTGTCTGATCAATGCAGTCGGTCCCGCTGCTGCTAAGAAGTCCATTCAGGTTGCCCCATGGAGCGTGCACTGAAGGTACTCAGGGAGTGGCTACTTGGGCAGCAGTGATTTGCTGCTGCTGCAGAGTCCAGGAGACATCCCCTCCATTTCTCAGGGCTTCTGGCAAGTAAGCTGCAGGCATTGGTTTGCATAGAGTCTTTAAGGGAAGATGGGCCTTCCTGATTTGTGGGGGTTGAGAAAAGAGACCCTATGGGATTTGACGTTTTGTAAGCACATCACTAGCTATGTTCATTTCTTAAAGTAATATATCAGAGAAAAGCATTTCCAATAAAATATGCTATGTTAATATCATTGATGTAGTTCATTCATCACTCCTTTTACTATATTTTCCTTTCTGCTAATGGTAAATATTTATATTATGCTAACATTGGGACTGCCTAATAGCATATTAGGGCACCAATGTGCTGAGTGCTATACGAGTATAGAGGGAAAAAACTACCTTCCAAAGAGCTTTTAAAAACTGAAACACTCCAAATGGATGAAGGGTAGGGAACAGGGATACATGTACCTGTACAAACAAATGAGATTGTTGAAGGTTTGCGGAGCTTTTTTAGTTATACGGTGGTGATTTATTTGGTTATTTAATTGTCTAAGATGGGTGGAAGTAGGGAGTTAGAAGAGAAATAGATATAGGTTTGAGACAAAGCCCACTGAGGTAAATGGAAAGATTTTCACTGATTTCAGTGAGTATTGGACAGATTGTATGTGTCTAGTCATGATCAGTTTGTGGGAGTTTTAACCCATTGAAAACATTTTAGTAATAAAAATAGATTTCTAATATATGTAAAATATAGAGCAAGACACACTGCTAGGGTTGAAATTACATAATGAGTTAAGGTTTCAGAATTAGCCATGTTGGTCTGTTTCAGCAAAAACAGGAAAGAGTCCAGTTAAAACTTAAAGACTAACAATGTGCCATAATAAAATTGCTAGTTTTTAAGGAGCCAACAGACTACTTGTTGATAATGATTTAACTGTCCCTTACACATAAGCATTACAGTATAGTCCTATTTAAATGATTAGACTCTTGGGAAAAAATATTTTTCCTCGTTAAAATTGTTGGGGTAGGAGAAGGTGTGTTTCTCCGCTAAAAAAATGAAATTTTGAATAAACACCAACTTCAGAAAATTTTAATCAAATTAATTACTTCTTAAGGCATCTATGATTATTGTGTTTTAAATCACAATTTACCCACAATGGTGCAAAAATTAATATGAGGACCATTTATCATTATGATTTTAATCAGTGTATCATAACCCAGGAAATAGCTATAAAATTAATTAATTTTCCCATATTTCATTTATGATTGAATATTTTGTGATTATCTATAAAGCCATTGTATTAAGCTAGTAAGGATAATGCCTTTTAAAAGATTTTTTTTCTTTAGTTATAATGACTGCATTTTGAAACTTTTCAATTTTCTCAATTTATAATATTTAAAGCTGTCATCAAGATATTTATAAAAAGACAAAGCAGCTATATAGAGATGGGAGAACAATTCATATGAGAGAACAAAGATATAGGGCTGCCTTTGAATCTTTGAATCTGTACAAAAGAGAGAACAAACTAGTTGACTGTTTAAGAAGCCTGAGATGTTAAATTTTCTGGAATGGTTCCCCATAGACAATGGAATATCCTGCCAATCCTTTGCCCCAATTTTAAAAAAGGCCATAACTGGGAAACAGTCTCTTCCTTTGAGATCCCACTCTCACATATTAGCCATGTTCCAATAGAATAAGGCAACTGTCCACATTGGCAGAGAAACACTGGAAGAAGCAGACGTCTTTTTTTTTCTTAAAGGAAACAGACTTACCTTTTCAATCTCTCTTTCTAAAAGTATTTTATACTTGTGTCTTAATTATTTTTGCTGTCAGTCTTTGTTACACTTTAAAAGTATTATGCACTTGGAATTTATTGACAGGTGTTTTGAATTTCACGATTCTACATCAGTTGAATTTGCTTTGGAAGTCATCACAGGCTGTAGAACTGTGATCCAGAATTTCAGCAAACTTTTAAAATGTTTATTTATTTATTTTACTATTAAGCCCTTTTATTCATACCATCTTTTGATCCTGTCATTGAGACGCTTACGTAGTCTCTAAGGGTATGTCTACACTACAGCGCTAATTCGAACTAACTAACGTCTGTTAGTTCGAATTAACTTTGTAGTGTAGACATACCCTCAGTAACTAGCTATGGATATAAAATCTGAAGATATTTAAAGTTTCCATGAAGTTTATGTGAATCCTATGAGATTTGTAGTCTTTGAACTGTGAGGCAAGACACCCAAGTTTTCATACACACATGACACATCTAGCTGTTGAAGTTTTTTTCAGATCTGTTTCCACCACTACTTTTCTATGTCTCTCAAACATTACCTCAGTTTCTGGAATGACTCCCTGTATATCAGCTGTCAGCAGGTGCATCCCAGCTAAGGTCATATCTAAACTGGAAAAATAACATGACATTATAGAACAGAATACTAGAACTGGAAGGGACCTTGAGAGATCATCAAGTCCAGTCCCCTGTCCCCACAGCAGGACCAAGCATCATCCAGATCATCCCTGATAAATGTCTATCCAACCTACAGAATATCTCCAGTGATGGATATGCCACAACCTCCCTAGGCAATTTATTCCAGTGTTTAACCACTCTGACAATTAGGAAGTTTTTTTTTCCTAATGTCCAACTGTAAACGCGTCCTTCAGTGCGCCCCGTTAGCTCCTAGCCACATCCCCTCCGTCCCCGTGTTTCCTTCACCCTTTTAGAGCACCCTCCAGTATCTGAGTCTGTCTTAACCAAGGCTCGCAGGGCCTCCCCTAGTCTGGGGTTTTGCTGCCCCCCCCCCCCCCGAGGCAGAGCTGGCCTCGACCCGACCACGGGGAAAGGGGTGTCTGGGCCCGCCCCCTCTCACAAACCCTAGCCCAGGGCCTTAAGGACATGAATGCTTCTACTGTCCGGTCCAGCTGATGGGGCGTCCGCCGTAACTCGCCAGCCCACAGGCTCCCTTTGCCCACCCTGGGCTACTTCCTCTCTCCGCGGTCAAACATCCCCTTGCAGTCGGGCTCACCTCCTCGCCTTGGGTCCCATCCGGCACTGGTCCTTGATGTGGGGCCGCTCCCTCCGAGCTCCTCCCTTCCCTGGCATCCCTTAAATCCCCGCACCGGCTCCTGGTCCATGGGGTCCCAACCCTTCCGGCGTGGCCACACTTCCAGGCCATCAGTGGGGCCGTGCGCTGATGTCACTCCCCCTGAGTCAGTGCCCGGACTCCCGGCCGGACCCGGGCGTCCTGCCGGGGCAGCCCACCTGTGAACAGCTGGCGCACTGCCGGTAGGCCGGCTCTGGCGCTGCTCGGCCCATGGACTGCAGCGCGCCTGTCATTGCTACTCCAGCCCCCGCCCCGAGAGTCTCCAGAAAAGCGGCCACTGGCAGGACCAAAGTGCAGGGCACCTTCACCCCATCACACACCTCCCCCTTTACATGCTTTTTTACTCTTTGTGCGGAGTCCTCCTCCTACATGTCCCTTCACGAGAAGTCTGCGTTCCCATGAGCGGCCCCGGCCCAGTGGACTACGTCAAAGGCGTAAGGCTGTAAAGAGAGATACCAGCGCATGATTCGTGCATTTGAGTCTTTCATACTTTGCAGCCACCGTAACGGGGCTTGGTCGGTTACGACTGTAAATCGGTTTCCCCACAAGTAATACCAGAACATTTCTATAGCCCACTTCACTGCCAATGCCTCCTTTTCTATGGTCGAATACCTGCGTTCCCGGGGGAACAGTTTCCGACTTATATATATCACTGAGTGTTCCGCACCCTCCTGCTCCTGTGAGAGGACGGCTCCTAATCCGTCCTCCGAAGCGTCGGTTTGTACTATAAAGGGTTTCTTGAAATTTGGCTGGGCTAATATGGCGCCCCTGTCAGCTGGCCTTTGAGCGCCTGGAAGGCCTGTTCGCATGCTTTTGTCCACACTACCTTGTTAGGTCACGCCTTTTGTGTCAAATCTGTCATCAGGGCCGCCAGAGACGCGAAGTGGGGCACAAACTGGCAATAATAGCTGGCCAAGCCTAAAAATTGGCAGACTTGTCTCTTGGTTGTGGGTGGTGCATACTCTTGTAATGCCCCTTGTCGACCAGTGGTCTCACACATCCTTGCCCGATGGTATAGCCCAGGTACGTAACCTCCCGTTCACCGAAATGGCACTTGTTGGGGTTCGCTGTTAGTCCCGCCTCTTGTAACGTCTTCAATACGGCCTGGAGTCTTTTCAGATGCCTCCCCCACAACCAGCTATTGATTATGATATCATAAATGTACACGGCTGCGTACTGTTGATGGTCCTTTAATACTTTATCCATCAGTCGCTGGAATGTGGCTGCGGCCCCATGTAAGCCAAACAGCATGCGTATGAATTGATATAGCCCAAAGGGGGTGGAGAAGGCCGTCTTTTCTCTTGAGGTGGTGGTGAAGGGGATCTGCCTTTACTTAGATCGATTGTCAACAGGTAGTGGGCTTGTCCATCAGTTCGTCTACCCTAGGCATGGGATACGCGTCGAAGCGGGATATGCTATTGACCTTCCGGAAGTCAATACAGAAGTGTGTCGAGCCGTCCGGTTTTGGGACCAGCACGATGGGGCTCCTCCAATCGCTATGTGATTCTTCTATCACTCCCCACTGGAGCATCTTTTGTATCTCCTCCCTCACTGTCTCCCACATTTTCCTCAGCAAGGGGTGAACGGGGTCTCTCACCTTTTTTCCGACTTCAGTATCCACGTGGTGGTAGGCTCAGGTCGTCCGCCTAGGCTGGTCGGTTAGAATGCTGGTGAATTCCCGGAGTAGGTGTTCTAATTCCTCTTTCTGTTCCGGCGTTAGTTCTGGGCTTTCCCTCGGTTCTGGTGGAGTGAGGATGCACCCCCCCCCCCCTTCGGGCCCTAAGTCTATCTTTGCTTCTACGGTGTTCGTCATCAGTCCCTCCTGGCTCTTCCAGGCCTTCAAGAAGTTAACGTGGTAGATTTTTGTTTCTCGGTGGGCTCCTGCCAGGCGTACTTCATAGTCTACTTCCCCTTCCCGTCTTACCACTTCAAACAGGCCTTGCCACTTGGCTAACAACTTGGAGTCCTGGGTGGGCAATAAGAGCAAGACCCGGTCACCCAGTTCAAAGGTTCTGAGGCGAGCCCCGATATTATAATGGGCCGCTTGCCGGGCCTGGGCATCTCGTTGGTGTAGCTGGGCGAATTCCCTTAGGGTTTTCAACTTCTGCCTCAGCTCTAGAATATAGGAGACCGACCCCCTCACCTGCGTCTCTTGCTCTTCCCAATTTTCCCTCACATTATCCAATATCCCCCGGGACTATCTCCCATATAGGAGTTCAAAGGGGAGAACCCCATTGAGGCTTGGGGGACTTCCCTCACCGCAAACATCAGGGCGGGTAGTAGTCTGTCCCATGCCCTGGGGTCCTGCTCTACAAACTTCCTCAACATGCTTTTTAAGGTTCTGTTGAACCGCTCTACGAGGCCATCAGTTTGGGGGTGATACACCGACGTTCGTAGCATCCGTATCCGCAGCAACCGGCACAGTTCTTGCATTAGCTGCGACGTAAAGTTTGTCCCTTGGTCGGTGAGGATTTCCTTTGGTACCCCGACACGGGCAAAGATTTTTACCAACTCGATTGCCAATATCTTTGCTGTAGTCGTCCTTAAGGGAACTGCTTCAGAATACCGAATGGTGTAGTCTGTAATCACGAGGATGTATTGACAACGGGTGGTTGTTTTTTTCCAACGGGACCACCAGGTCCATGGCTGTCTTCTCAAAGGGGAAGCCTATAATCGGCAGAGGTACTAGGGGGGGCCTTAGAAATTCCATTGGAGCTCGCCTTCTGGCACTCTGGGCATGACAGGCAAAACTCCTTTACCTCCCGGTAAACCCCTGGCCAGTAGAACCATTGTATGATCCTGTGCACCGTTTTCTCATACCCCAGGTGACCAGCCCAGCGGTTGGCATGTCACCATTTTAAATGAAAATACAATAGATTAATCTGATTTTTCACCAGAATTATTACATATGTTAGAATGCCAATGCTCCATTGCCTGAGTAGCCTCCATTTCCATACCTATCTGCACTGCTGCCACATTTGCCTCAACTCTGACTGAGTGGGAACCAAATTCAAGGGCCAGCAGCCCCATCCTCATTTCAAAAGCTTAATAGAGCCATCATTATAGTATCCATGTGACATTTACACACACAGCGTATGTCTACACTACCTCGTTTATTTGAGTTAGGTAGGCAAATCAGGCAACTGGAGTTGCAAATGAAGGCCAGGATTTAAATATCCCAGGCTTTATTTACATGTTCCCATCCAGCCGCCATTTTTAAATCCCCCTTAGTTCGAACGAACTACCCGCGGCTACACGCGGCAGTTTAAAGTTAATCCGAACTAAATCCTTAGTTTGGATTAACTATTACTCCTCGTGGGATGTATACATGAATTAAAAGTGATTTTTATTATGCCCTTCAAAATTATGAATACCCCAAATTAGTTGCCTCTAACTCTTCTCCCTAGCTCATTATTCTTATTTCTTTCTGATTAGTTTCAGAAAGTCTTCCTATAAAGTCTTCCTATAAATCTACATCTATAAAGCTACATCTTTTTATATAGCTTCATAAATTACATTAATTTAAGTTAACAATATACTGCTAAAAATAGATAACAATATACTGTTAAGAATCAGAGGAGTAGCCGGGTAGCCGTGTTAGTCTGAATCTTGCAAAAGCGGCAAGGAGTCCTGTGGCACCTTAGGGTATGTCTACACTACAGCACTAATTCGAACTAAGCTAATTCGAACTAGTGCATCTAGACCTAAAAACTAGTTTGAATTAGCGTTTTGCTAATTTGAACTAGCATGTCCACGTTGAGTGGACCCTGAACCGAGGTTAAGGATGGCTGGAAGCAGTGCTGGCAGGGCATCAGATTAGGACTTAGAGTGTGGAGCTGCTGTCTCAGGCTAGCCGAGGGCTGTGCTTAAAGGGACCCAACACCCACCCAGGACAGACAGTTCTCAGGAGTTCTCCGCTCGCTTGTCTAACTTGATGAGGGACAGCAAAGCAGTCTTGGCTTGGAGTGCCCTGAATGCCCACACTTGGCATATCATAGGACTCGGCCATCAGCCCGGCTGCACTTGCCGCAGGCTGCCATCCGGGGGGGTCAATCGGGGGGCTGCAGGAGAGCTTCCACCTCGAGGAGCCCGCAGAGCTACCCCAGTCCACCCATCGGGGGCTCGTACCCCATTCCTCCCTCACCTCCTTCCACTTGCCCCTCCCTAGCCCCCCCCCTTCCTGATGTACAAAATAAGGGACACGTGTGTTCAAAAATAGAAACTGTCTTTAATGAACAAAACTCAGGAAGACTGGGAAAAGGAGGCGGGAGAGGGAAAGAGAGAAGGTGGGAGAGGGGAGGGCAACTAAAATGATCAGGGGTTTGGAACAGGTCCCATATGAAGAGAGGCTAAAGAGACTGGGACTTCTCAGCTTAGAAAAGAGGAGACCGAGGGGGGATATGACAGAGGTCTATAAAAGCATGAATGGTGTGGAGAGGGTGCATAAAGAAAAGTTCTTCATTAGTTCCCATAATAGAAGGACTAGAGGACACCAAATGAAATGAATGGGTAGCAGAACTAACAACAGAAAGTTCTTCTTCACAAAGCAAATTGTCAACCTGTGGAACTTCTTGCTGCAGGAGGCTCTGAAGGCTAGAACTATAACAGAGTTTAAAGAGAAGTTAGATAAAGTCATGGAGGTTGAGTCCATGGAGTGCTATTAGCCAGGGGGTAGAAATGGTGTCCCTGGCCTCTGTTTGTGGAAGGCTGGAGATGGATGGCATGAGACAAATGGCTTGGTCACTGTCTTCGGTCCATCCCCTCCAGGGTCCCTAGGGTCGGCCGCTGTCGGCAGACAGGCTACTGGGCTACATGGATCTTTGGTCTGACCCAGGACAGCCATTGTAAGCTCAGGGCTCAGGTTCGGGGGTCTAGGTGGACCCCCTTGATTTTCATGCAGCCTGAGCATCACAGGGGCCCCAAAGTACCAATGGGACCATATACCCCTCCGCACTGCCAACCTGCCCATGTGTATTCTGGAAATGGCTCCTGGCACCAGGTGGCGCAAACCCACGTGTTGAACACTACCACCGCATGTGTTTGCACATGCATGGCCAGCTGCACAATGTCCAGGCTGAGCATTACATGTTTTCCTTGTGCATCAGCCACGGTGCACCCACTTCTCCCACCCTGTGTGTGGCACAACGTCAGAGCATTCACCTGTTGGTTCTTCTCCGATGTCTGAAGACACCTGGGAGGCCTCTGGGGTCTGGGTGACCGGCTCCATGGAGAGGGTCCCAGTGTCATCGTCCTCCTCCTCCTCCAGCAACAGGTCTCACTCTCCAGGACTGCTCCTGCTTCTGCTTGGGTTCCTCCATGACAGGGTCTGATAACCCAGACTGCACCAGACGCAATGGAGTCCAGGCTTCCCCACCGCCGAGAATATGCAGCAGGTCTGCATAGTACGGACAGTAGAGCGGGGCTGCCTCAGAGTGGGAGCCCTCATCTCGGGCCTTAGAGTACCCCTGGTGCAATTCTTTAACTTTGGCCCACACTTGGTCCTGGGTGCGGGGGGGAGGTGCCCTCTCCTGACCAGTCCCTGGGCCATGCAGCCATAAATTTCCGCATTCCTGCGGTGTGAGTGGGGGGCTTGCTCCTCAGACCAGAGCTCAAGGAGAGTCTTGATCTCTGGCCTTGACCATGCCAGTGCCCGCCGTTAGGAGCCCCTGGGTGGGTCCTCAGATGTCTCCCTGGAAGGGCCAGGGGAGTCTTGGGGCTGAGACATGGCTCGGATACTGTGGGACAAGAAGATCTGTGTAGTCTGGCTGGCTTCCTGGCACAAATGGCTGGCCAGGTGCTTGTCCCTTTTAAACATGGCTGCAGACAGGAACAATAGAGGTGCAAGGCATGCACATGGACTGTCCACCAGGGCTTTTCCTGGAGACCTTTTATTCCTGAAAAAACTGGCTCCCCACGTACTCACTCACCTTTTTTCGACAGATCTCTTTTTTTCTTGTAAAACTAGGTTTACTGCTGTAGAAATACCTGCCGCATTCTTTCGATTTAATTTTGAAAGAACGTGGCTGTAGTCTTGACGCAGGTAAAGTTTTTTTGAAAAAAGGCTACTTTTTAGAAAAAAAAAACCCCTGTAGTCTAGACACACCCAGAATTCAGAGTGTGAGGGAAGGTATTCATTGGTTGGACTTGGTCTCTGAACCTTCCTGTGGACATCATGCTAAACCCTTTTTGGAGGCCAGGAATAAATTTTATGCTCACTCTTCTCACTGCAAGACTGGGTTGGGTGGCCCTCGCTTTCCTCTGAGCAGCCCATGGACAAAATTGATAGGGTAAGTTGTGTGGTGATCAAATAGTTACAGCTTGATAGGGTCTCAATCTACATAATTGTTCAGGATGGGATTTGGTTTCAAGAGGAATTGATTCCACAATAAACTGGAATTGAAAACTGGATTAGAGGAGAATATTCCCTGAAGAATGTGATAGATGAAGTTATGGCTGCTAATGTCTGGTACAGCAAGGAGACAACATTCCTTCCCATAAATCCTCAATCCTTTACACAGGAGAGAGACAAGGAGTCCTAGTAACAGTGCCAGGACCATGTTAAATGTTTGGAGGAGAACTTGTAAGCCCTCACCCCAATTATACCAGTTACAGAAGAAACATTAACTTGCACTGGATAAGTTACTGCCAGCTAGTTTCCTTTATTTTTTAATTTAACAAAATTGCAACCCAGTTAAATCATATTCTGCGAGTGTTATCTTTCTTCCTCCAGGGTTCAAAACAAAAGAAGGATTTTCATCAGACGGTATTTAAATAATGTTTATATGAATGTGCTTTGCTAAATACTGCTGTCCATGATGAATAATTGTTGATTAATCCTGTGAAGCCATAAACTCATGCAGGGACAGTATTTTGAGAAGTAAGGGAAAAACATGAACATAAGCCTTATTCAAATAATTGATTGAATGAGTCAATAAGCAAGAAATTTGTGAAATAATTAACTTCAGCTATAGGTAATATAGCACAATAGATGGTAATATTTTGGCACCAATAATCATAAACTGTCATATACTCCCATGAGCTGACTATAATAAAATAATTTCAGACAGCTTTGCATATTTCTTGTGTTTCACCACCTTAATATTAAGAGTGCAGTCCACAGAGAGCTTTACATTTTTTGCAGAAAAGTTTAATGTCAGTATAACACTTGATAGGTAGTCATGGAGATCAGACAAAACCATGTCACAGAGATTTGATCTTGCTCTGATTTAATCTTGTGCTAGTCTAATTTCAAGCACCAGAATTTGTGTATAGCCTGAAGTCTTGGAAGAACTGATAAAAAAGGCCTTGTAGACCAAGGATTACAATAATAAATACTTGATTTGATTAAGGTCTTAGCAAAAGATGCTATATCTACATCACAGGATAAGAATAATTTGTACTAAGTCAGATAATATATAAGTCTACAAAAATGTCAAAAAATAAAATCCTTTCTCTTAAGTAAGCTAGCCATCAAAAAAAAAAAAAAAAAAAAAAAAAGGAAGAATGACAGAACTGAGCCAAGTTTTGCTTTCTCTAGACTAGTTCATCAGATTTAAACTGTCTTACTTTTTTTCAAGCCCCCAAAGAATATAAGCTCTACAAAAAGTACTAAAAATCAACAATATAAAAACAAATGCCATATCTCAGCAGATGAAAATATGCCACATACATTTAAGTTAAAGTAAAGCAAGGGCTCAATGCAAATGAATGTATTTAATTAGTGTGGTGCCTGGTTTCTGAAGATGAAGGATATTTGTCATTTAATTTTTTTATCTATCTCTAGAAAGGTTGATTCATTTTTCTTGAACTGTGAGGAAATTTTCTCAAGTGTGCATGTTGTTTTGTGTGTTCCCAACTTGTTCAATGAGTACAGGCAAGTTATAACTCTGAGCCCACATAGGTTATAACCCCAATGTTAAATGTACATTCATGGAAAAGGTGCATGCATGCATTAGCATAGACTTCTTTGACAAGTTACAGCCTTGATGTTGTTCAATTGAATTCATCTATGTGATATTTAGTGCAAATGATCTGTTTTATTCTGTATCTGTTTACAATTGACTGTCCATAACAAGACCTTCGGAGCCTTTTCCAAACTCTCAATTGAGAAATTCAGCCTTTTAAGGTGCAGTTCCCACTACTGCAGTCAGGACATGAAAGCCCCTGGAGGGAAAGAAGAGTTTTAAGACTCAAAAATTGTTACTCAGGTCAGAATCAGAATGCTAACTTCTCGGACAAAGAATACTAACTTCTTGTGGGGTGGGAAAAACAAAACAAAAATAGTAGAGGAAACTGAATTAAGATTAATTCCCTGCCTCCCCCCCCCCCCATGGTAACATGCGATATTAGGGTGGGTCCAATACCTTCTTAAAATGGAGAAGAGTCCAAGTAGATGGAAGAGAAAAATATTGGTTTAAGTAAGTTGGCTATTTTTATGAGTTCATACATTTTAAAAACTGAACTACTAATAAAGTCTTATCCACTTAAGACGTTCTTATCAAATTAATGAAAAGTGTGCGAACACATGATTACTACAAGTTAGACCATGACCTGTCCTGCAAGCTGATGCACAGGCTGAGAATGCAGTCCTTAAAATTTTAAATGTAAAAAAGTCATGCTGTGATACTACTTGGCCAACCATACTTCATTTACTGCATCACTGTTCTCATATGGGAGTATCACGGAAATTGTTCACAAAGCAAACAATATTTCCATTGTAAATATCACAAAGACCTAAGGAAATGCAAAGTGCATTCAATATTGTTCAATAAAGGTCACCAATAAGGAATCCTCTCCCCCAGACAAATTTGTAACTGTGAATGGTAGGACTTTTTAATAATGCCTTCACATAAGAGAGAAGGAGGGTGAAATAATCATAGAATCATAGAATACTAGGACTGGAAGGGACCTCGAGAGGTCATCGAGTCCAGTCCCCTGCCCTCATGGCAGGATCAGATACTACCTAGACCATCCCTGATAGACATTTATCTAACCTACTCTTAAATATCTCCAGAGATGGAGATTCCACAACCTCCCTGGACAATTAATTCCAGTGTTTGACTATCCTGACAGTTAGGAACATTTTTCTAATGTCCAACCTAAACCTCCCTTCCTGCAGTTTAAGCCCATTGCTTCTTGTTCTATCCTCAAAGGCCAAGATGAACAAGTTTTCTTCCTCCTCCTCCTTATGGGTATGTCTACATTACCCCGCTAGTTCGAACTAGCGGGGTAATGTATGCATACCGCACTTGCTAATGAAGCCCGGGATTTGAATTTCCTGGGCTTCATTAGCATAAGCGGGGAGCCGCCATTTTTAAATCCCCGCTGCTTCGAACCCCATGCAGCGCGGCTACACGGGGCTCGAACTAGGTAGTTCGGACTAGGGTGCCTATTCCGAACTACCGGTACACCTCGTTTCACGAGGAGTAACGGTAGTTCGGAATAGGAACCTAGTCCGAACTACCTAGTTCGAGCCCCGTGTAGCCGCGCTGCATGGGGTTCGAAGCAGCGGGGATTTAAAAATGGCGGCTCCCCTCTTATGCTAATGAAGCCCGGGAAATTCAAATCCCGGGCTTCATTAGCAAGTGCGGTATGCATACATTACCCCGCTAGTTTGAACTAGCGGGGTAATGTAGACATACCCTATGACACCCTTTTAGATACCTGAAAACTGCTATAATGTCCCCCTTCAATCTTCTCTTTTCTAAACTAAACAAACCCAATTCCTTCAGCCTTCACTCATAGGTCATATTCTCTAGACCTTTAATCATTCTTGTTGCAAGATAGTACTTTGTTTGAACTTGGTTCTGGTGATGGAGCTACATCACCAGAATTAGGTGCTATAAAAGATTTTACCCCATCCAGCTTGTATCTCCAATATCCCAGGATCAACAATGGCTACAACAACTTACCAGAAAGGTCAGTTGGTCAGTTCTCTTTCTGTCTCCTGTACCTACATTTTAAAAAGGTTTAAAAATAATACATTTTCTTATCTTCAAAGTCAGTTAAATAATCTTATCTCAAATTTCAGAAAGATTTTCTGACTCAAACATAGCATCTTCATCTCTAAGGGTACGTCTAGACTACATGCCTCTGTCGCCAGAGGCATGTAGATTAGGCTACCAGACATAGGAAAATGAAGCGGCGATTTAAATAATCGCCGCTTCATTTAAATTTACATGGCTGCCGTGCTGAGCCAACAAACAGCTGATGAGCTGTTTGTCGGCTCAGCGCGATAGTCTGGACGTGCGGGTGGTGACATCAAAGATATTTGTCAACCAGCCAGGTATACCTCATCCCAGGAGGCATACCTGGGTGGTCGACAAATACCTTTGATGTCGCCACCCGCGCATCCAGACTATCGCGCTGAGCCGACAAACAGCTGATCAGCTGTTTGTCGGCTCAGCGCAGCAGCCATGTAAATTTAAGTGAAGTGGCGATTATTTAAATCGCCGCTTCATTTTCCTATGTCTGGTAGCCTAATCTACATGCCTCTGGCGACAGAGGCATGTAGTCTAGACGTATCCCAATTCTAATATAAAGATTGCAATAAAAGACAAAAATTGAAATCTTATTTAATCAAATGTGGTTTTTTTCAGATTGAATTGTTATTACTGTTGCTGATTGGCTAATAATTGGTAAAATTCTATTACTGTCATTACCCCATCTACTCAGAGCCTCACCAATAGGAGAACCAAATAATTCATTTAAAGGAAGCTATTGAGCCTCCTGGGTGAAACTATTGATCCAGTCAGATTCTCAATGGTTTGGACCCAGACTGTTTATTAAAAATGTGATTTATGTATGTTTTATAAATTTAATTAAGGCTAATAATCAATCAATAATAAATAAAAATATCACCAAAACTACTCCAAACTCTATTAATTTAAGCATTAAACCATAAAATTATTAAATTAATTTTGAATTAAAATCAAGTCCCCAAAAATGTTATATAATCCCATCAGAACTAAATCATTAGTTTTTCAAATAATCAGATTAATACATATTCCATTCTTATAAATCCCAAAATAGGCAATCCAGAAATCCCAGTTAAGATTCGCCCAAAGCAGTACAATCAATTTAGCTCAATAACTACCCTGGGGTATGGCTATACTGTTCAGACAATTCTAGCATAATTACATCACTGTGTTTATACAAATACTAGCCAGTTAGCCCATCATAAGACGGGATTTTCAGGTCTCTCCTCCAAGTTGGTCTTCTCTCCTGAGCCTCCGGTCTTTCGCTCTGTTTCTCTCTCTCTCTCTTTCTCCTCCTCCTACTTACTCCCCGTCTCTGTCTCAGCTCTCCTCCGACTTCTGCATCTCTCTCCATCTCTTTCTTTCTCTTCTCCCCCTCCTACCCCTCAGTCTCCCTTTCTCTTCTCCTCCTCCTCCTGCCTCTTACTCTTTCGCTGCTCCGTCTCTCTCTTTCTCTTCTCGCTCTCCTTCCTCTCACTCTCTCTCTGCTCTCCTCTGTCTCCGTCGGGGATGCATGAGTGAGACAGGCAACATCCTAGGATCTGCACGCACCCGGGTGAGTCTGGCTCCCGGCCAACTGATTACCTCTCCCCACCCCCGGCCCGCTAGTTCCGCCTCCTGATTTCCCATGGCCAGCCTTGCTGCCCCCGACTCCCACCCCCGACCAGCTTTGCTTCCTGCTGGTCAGCCCCACGGCCTCCAACCCCCACCTCCAACCAGCTTTGCTTCCTGCTGGCTGCCCTTCCCCCATTATCCCTGGCCAGCTGTGCTGCCTCTGACCCCCTCTCCCCCCAGCCAGCCCCTCTCCTCTACCGGCCAGTCCCTCCACCCTACCCCCGATCAAGGATGTCCGGTTTTTTTTACCCTACCCCAGTGACGTACACGGCCAGGGGATGGGGCCGTGTATGTCACCACCCCGCCCCCCTACCCCTCCCTCCATGGTGCTTGGCTGAGTCCTGCACCACTCAGCCGGGCTGCCGCAGGGGAGCAAGCAGCCATTTGGGCTCCCCTGCGGCGGCCTGGCTGAGCAGCACAGAACTCAGCCGAGCGCCACGGCGGGAGGCAAAGGGGGGCGGGCGGTGATGTACACGGCCGGTCCCTGCCCCCTGGCCATGTACGTCAATGCCCCTCCTCCTTCCCCTCGCGCTGTGGTGCTTGGCTGAGTTCTGCACCGCTCAGCTGCATGGGAACTGCGGGGCCCAAATGGCTGCTTGCGCCACTTGCTCCCCCGTGGCGGCCTGGCTGAGTGGCGCAGAACTCAGCTGAGTGCCACAGTGCGAGGTAAGAGCACCCCTCAGAGGTGACTTGTAACGCTGCAGCGTTACAGAGTCACAGACATTGGGCTACTATATATATGATAATCCTGTACTGTAGATACAGTCTACAGTGATTGAAGGTGATTTTCCTTTGGGATAATATCATCAGCTCCCCAGGTGATGGAAGGTACATTAACTGACACAATCTTCTGTTGGCATAACTATGTATACATTGGATGTTAGGTTGCCTTAGTTAGTTTGGTCAGTCTGGTGTATGAATTTTCTCATTCTGATTGACCAATATTTTAAAGGTCAACCAACAAAATTATTTTATCACCTTAAAGTTGCATCATTAGGGTCAGCTGAAATTCCCTCATTGGATTTCACTATTGCATGGGATGATTGATCTTCCTCCTCATCTCCCTGCACAGACATGAACAACATGCTCCTCATATGTAGGTTATAGTTGGCAGCTTTTGGCTGGTTTTCCCAAAACTGGAAAATACAAAACAGCCTTAATGATTTGTACAAAACAGACTTTTAAGTTAATCACAAATTGGGATTAATTCTTTAGTATCTTCCCAATGTGGCCTCCTACAGGTGCCAATGCACCTACACATGCACTCACCATATATGAATACCTTAAAATAAAATAATAATGAAGAAGAAGAAGGGGCATCTTGAAGTTACAAAAAACAAAGAGCAAACAATGGAAGAGAAATTAGAAATAATAAAGATTAAAAAGGGATTTGAACTTGCAATGTTCAGACTTATGGGCTGCGTGTAGACTGGCAAGTTTTTCCGCAAAAGCAGTCGCTTTTGCGGAAAAACTTGCAAGCTGTCTACACTAGCCACTTGAATTTCTGCAAGAACACTGACGATCTCATGTAAGATTGTCAGTGTTCTTGTGGAAATACAATGCTGCTCTCGTTCAGGCAAAAGCCCTCTTCCACAAATGCTTTTGCGAAAGAGGGCCAGTGTAGACAATGCGGTATTGTTTTGCGCAAAAAAGCCCCGATCGCGAAAATGATGATAGGGGCTTTCTTGCGCAAAACCATGTCTAGATTGGTACGGACACTTTGCTGCAAAAGGTGCTTTTGTGAAAAAGCTTCCGTACCAATCTACACGCTCTTTCCGCAAATGCTTTTAAGGGAAAAACTTTTCCGTTAAAAGCATTTGCGGAAAATCATGCCAATCTAGATGTAGCCATGTAATATAAAGAGCTGTAACTTCAGCTGAAGTAATAGGCAATGATGGAACCTTTTTACCAGTGAGTTCTGTTGCATAGGCTGGTTATGCTGGGACAGCCTGGAGCCATGGTCCTCACTTCCTCTTCCTCGTATGTCTATACTGGAAAAGTAGCAATGTCAGGTATTTTTAAAACATTTATGAATGTATAGTTGAAATTTTGTCTTTTCCCCACTTCAGAGTACCAGAGTATAAGTGGTATCTGAACAAATCAGCTATGAAATATACCTTGGACCCAAAGTATGTGAGCCAGTAACATGGACTGTACTTATCATCCAAAGTCCCCCTTTAACCATCAGTATCCTTCAAATATACAATGCTGTAATCATAGCTGAAGTAGGCCCCAAAATTATCAGAAGAAGGAAAGAAACCATGATGCAGGACTAGGGTAGTTGCCTCAATTTAGGTCTCTGGAATTAGTAGCCAGATTATACCATACGGTTTAAGCATCCACTGTAGGTTTCAAGAAATCCATAAATAAACCCTTAACAATTGACCAAACCTCTCTGATGTATCCATTATTTCGTTTTCAGACTCTTCCCTTCAGATACATCACAAAAGAAAAATGTTCATTGGTAAAGTCTACCATGTAAGGGTACATCTATACAGCTCCACATAGCTCGAAATAAGCTCTGAATTTTGAGCTATGCAAATTGTGTAGCTTATTTCAAGATAGTCTATTCTAAAATTTGGTGCTGATTGCACAGTGCCAAATTTTGAAATAGAATGCTATTCCGAGAAGTCCCTTACTCCTCATGGAACAAGATTTACCGGGATGTCGGAATTGCAAGCCCATTATTTTGAATATATTTCTAAATAACAGGCTTGTTGCTAAGATGCGGAAAACACTATTTCAGGATACTGGACATATCCCGAAACAGTGCCACTGTCTCGAATACCCTAAGAATTTTCAACTTGTTTTCCATCACAAAGTCAAAGCTGTTTGAAAACTTCAATAAAAATGTCATTTGAAATGGGACCAGTTGAATTCTATGCTAATTCTGCATTTAAATGCTACACCACATTTTTTTTGTCTCATCTACATGTTATGTTGCCTTTTGGATGGTCTACATTATGAGCTATTACTCCCTTAATTGTGTAAGTAACCTCACACTAGCTCTTATTGAGCTGGTATAAGTATAAATAAAAGTGTAGTCAGGATAGCACAGGTAGCATCAGTGAAGGTACAACATATCTATGTCAAGTACATAACTGCCTGAGTATGTGTACATGAGCAGGGGAAATAATAGTGTAGATAAAGCCTTAAATTATAAACTCTTTGAGTCACAGACTGTCATTTCCTACCTATTTGTGCAGAACATAGCAAAATGGGATTCCAGCCTACCTGGCCTTTTGGTACTAGAACAATGATAGCTGCTAATAATATTTCTTCTCCTCTTGACTCATCAGGAAATAGGATATTTTTCATTGACACTAAATGCTTTTTAGCAAACAAAGAGCCAGATGTTGCTCACCTACTTGGCATGTTGTGCTGCTCTAGAGATTCAAAAGGCCTGGAAAGATGCTTTAATTAATCAACTGTCAAGTCGCCAGTCTCATTTGGAAAACTCTTATTTTGGATATAGGGTATGTTGACAAAAGAGGTTCAGAGTATGGGGTATTCAATCAAACCCTGGTGGTATTATTTAAAGAAACTTTGAAGCTTTAAGACATGGTCGGGATGGGAATGACAGAGAACTAGCCTCAGGATCAGGGTGTCACAAAAAAGTGTTTTTCAACTGCCTGCCTCAGCTTTTGTCTCATTGGCCACAAGAGAGCATTCAGTCCACCATGGTACTAATAAGGGAATTTATTCATAACATGACTTGCCAGATATTATACAAATGTAGGCTTATCCAGGATTTGAAACAGTTTCTCTACCTTTGAAGATAAGAAGGTAGCTCAAGATATGTATGAAAAAAAAAAAGAAAAGGAAAAAAAAAGAAACTCTGGATTACTGCTTACTAGGTTACGTTGGAAATATGTATTGAAAGACTGCCTCCCAGGAACAGGACTCAGACATATTCTATATGTAGCTCCAGAACTTCTCTGAAATTAGTATATTGCTCTCCAGAATTTCAGGATCCCTTTGAAAAGAAAAGAGTAGTCTATAGCTGTTATAGCTGCAAAGAAAACTTTAAAAAATGTTACTGAAGTGTAACCACAGAGATATCTGTGTTTGTCTGCAGAGTGTCTGGAATGATAGCTCTGACATGGTGAATGGGTGTGGACTGCCCTATTAATCTCATTGAGGCATTAAATTTGAGGTAAGTGATGATAATTTATATGCCAACCTAGTTAGTTATTTTTCCCTATTGGAGGAATGGAGAAGGAAGGTCACAAATGTGATTGATGTCTCTTTTTGGAGCCACATGTTTGTGGTATTTGAGAGAGACCACCTCTTATATAATCTTATATATACTGAAATCCAGTCAAGGGGGAGACCAGTGAAGCTCAAGAAAGGTGAACCATAATATTTTAAATATTTGAGCAGAATCTCATTTTGGTCACTTGTGTACAGATTATATTGTGGTAGCAAGGAGGCTGGAAGAGTACCACAGCTTTTATTTTTCCTTCCACAGTTTATACCAGGATTATTTACCAAAATATTCAAGGCCTTTGCAACCGCAAGTTCTTCATACTGTCACAGAGGCTATATTAAAACTCCTGGAGCCATATTTAATATTTCTGTTTTATTGAGCCCACTCCATTGCACCAGCACAGAAGGACTGGACTTTTTTCCCATTATTTTTTATAAGTATGTATAAATTACCATGAAAAAATTCAACAGACTTTTCAGTGCCAAAATTTGGAAATAAAGTTTGTCTATAACTCACCATATCTTAAAATATGTGACTATTAAAGATCTTTCAGAAGATTCGTCATCTGCTAAAACTGCCTAGGCTGAAGGGGAAAAAAAGGAGGATCACTTGTTCTGGATTCTAAAGTTCCTTGCTATCATCATCCAAACCCAAGATGTGTTTTTTATATATGGGGCAATTCTGAAAATTTGTATACTTGTTATTTGTACTACACAGTAGAGAAAAAGAGAATTTACTTCTTCTGCTGTGAATCCAGCATTTCTCAGTAGCACTCAATTCACTTTAGAGGAAAAAAAAGGTAATTAAAACATTCTGAGTCACTTGTTTCCATTTCTCATCTTAAATAATATTTAAATATTTGTACTTACATAGTATGGGTTTTCAAAATGATGGCAATACAATTTATTCCCTTCCTGATATATTCCTATTTTCTGTATTGAAAATCATAAGCAAACCTATAAGATTTTTTATTGAAAACTTCAACAAATTTCTCATAAAAACAATGTTATAATATTTCATAGCAGTTGCTTAGTCTATCACATCAGACGCTAGCACTTTCTTCAGTAAGGTGTACTGAATTTTTTGAAAATTATTAAATTAAATAAGTATTCAGGTGTCATAGAAAGGAGTAAAGTATAAGAATGCTGGCAGATGACACAATCCTCATTATCTTACAGTTAGACCACTGAATATGATCCAAGATTTTGAATAAAGAGGAAAAAATCAGCACAGTTAAAAAACAGCAGGAAAGAGAACCAGCTTTTGAAAACATGGAGTTTGAAGTAATTGAAGTTCAGATAACCAAGGTTGGAATATGTAAAATAAAGCTGGTCAAACCTTTTTTTTAAATGTAGACAAAAAAATCCACGAAATATTAGCCATGTTTTCGACCAACACTTGATATGAAGTATTTGCTAATGGAAATATGAATTTACCTAAGACAAAGACAACCAGCCCTGTCAAAGCCAAAGGGCTAAGACTAACACTATCACTGATTTAGAAATCAGTGTACACTAAGAATCTACCTATCTTTGAATATCAGGACCCACAAAATCATATTATGGTAATGATAATGTTCATGAGAAGAATATGTATCATGGCAGCAGAGTAATAAGGAATACAGGAGGGTTTGAGCATCTAGGAAGTTGCTCATCACTGAAGAGAGAGTGGGTTTTACTACTGGATGGAACACTTGACATTGGAAATGAAGAAGGCTTTGGGTAACTGGAAGAAGACAGAGTTTCTATGATTTAGGATGAAGGAAACTGAAGGGTGGTGGGTGAAGATGTTTGCCAGAGGGCAGACAAAAAGATTTGATCAGATGTGTCATAAAATATTAGTAATACAGTATGGGTATTCTGCAAGTAACATATTGATTGAATGTGCTTCATCAGCCTGAACTGATCTTTGTGTGAGCTGATGTTCTGATTGTATCTGCTGCGATAGTGTTACAGCCAACTCTAGGGACCTTGGATTGAAAATAATTTGCCTAAACTTCTTCTCCATATCGTATCTGCCTCTAGTGGGACAAAGAATAGACTGAGCTCTCCCTAACCAGTGTATGGCTGAACTTGCTTTGCTGACCATAAGTAAAAATTTCCAAACTGAACAACTGACTCAGGGAGAGAATTAGGTGCTTAAAGATGCACTTTAGTTTTAGTAGGTTCTGAAATCATTGGAAGTTAGTTTCCTAGTACACGTTTAAATACACGTAAGAAACTTAGGTGTCTTTCTGTATCTCTAGGCAGCTAAATATCTTCGAAAATCTTCCCCTTAGGTGCCTAAGTCTTAGGACTTATATTTCTAAGTCACTTTTGATAGAGGTTATTTTAAAATTGTTACCTGCTATCATTAAGAGAGATTAAACTTGTCAAACTCAGACCTCACATTTTTTTTGTTTCCAAAAATTTGTAGATCAGCATCTTAGCTGCTATTAAATGGAATAGTGATATCACTGAAAGCAGTGGGATTATACTGATTTACAGAAGTTGTGGATCTGGCCCTAATTTTTTGTATGTAGCATCATTGACCATGTAATCATAAAGTCTTTATGTTTTCATGACTTGGGGGTGGAGGATGGGAACCATGCAGGGTGTCAGAGCCTTAAAGTTGCATCACAAAACACAAAAATAACCTTTGCAGTTTTTTTAAATACAGGTTTAATTTTTCCAACTTTCAGATAATGCAGGTACTGTAATATTGGATCCACTTGTTCTATTTCATATTCTCAAATGGATAACACAAACATAAATTTGCACGTTAATATGCTCTGCACTGCACCTAATAGTGTAATATGATTTTCTTCGGTGATATCATCTAAAGTGGTTATCTAAAAATAAAGGTGTTTGAGTAAAGTTGATTCTAACAATATATAAAAATATGAGAGCACTGTTGCAAGGATAAAGATATTCTTTTATCAGAGGAAACAGCATGCAGGATTTTAAGGATAGAAAATAATTTGAAATGGTACAATTATAATCATGAGCCACAAACATGACAATCATGTATTTTTTTAAGGAAAGAGAATAAAATAAATAAAATGTTCCGATTGTAGCCTTGTCTAGAGTCCCTTTTTCCCTTAAAAATGATTTCAGTGGCTACATTTGAAGAGAAAAAAAACCAGGGTAGATTTTTGTACAATAATTTTTAGCTTGGCTGTTTTCAAGATACTGTATTTTCCGGCGTATAAGACGACTTTTTATACTAAAAAATATCCCCCAAAAATCGGGGGTCGTCTTATACGCCGGGTATAAACATACTGTAGCTTCGGCTACATACAGAACGTCCCTGTGCTGATACCTTGTGTACCGTGCAGAGCCAATCCCGGCAAGTGGTGTATTCTATTAATGCATACAAAGCCTGCTCGGATTGGCAAAGGTTGTAATAGCCCGCCTCTCTGACTCAGCCAATCTGAGCAGGCTTTGTATGCATTAATAGAATACACCGCTTGCCGGGATTGGCTCAGCATGGTACATACAGTATCAGCACAGGGACGTTCTGTATGTAGCCGAAGCTACAGTATTTTGAAGGATTTTAAGTACCGGTAAGTCAAAACCATTTTAATTAAAATTATTTAAATTAAATCTTATGTTATTAAATGGTGTTGCCTCGGAACGGGGGGTAGTCTTATACGGCGAGTATAGGCCAAAACCTATGTTTTAACTAGAAAATTAGGGGGTAGTCTTATACGCCCAGTCGCCTTATACGCTGGAAAATACGGTAGCTATTTGCCACACAAACTAGTGCTAAGACATGCAATGCTGAGTATGACTGCAATACATATCCAAAAGTTTACTCAAAATTATTGATACGTATTGCTGGTTGGGAGCAAAATGGCTTTCACATGACTCTGCAGCTCCTATTGCTGAGGACTGTCAGGAGATAGTTGAGCCCTTGGAACAAATTAGAACAGGTTTAGGACTACTCTAAATTGTATCTGATTGAAAAGGACTTCAAAGAGCCATTCCTTGGGTGGGTGGCTAACTGGCTGGATAGATGGATGGTTGGAGATGGGAGAAATGGAATGAAGCAATGGTTAGGATACTAGACTGGAACTTGGATGTTATGCATTCATTTCCTGATCTGTTACGGACTTCCTGTGTGACCATAGGCTAGTCATACAGGATCTGTGTTCCTCAGTACCCCATCTGTAAAATGAGGCAAATAGCAATTGCACTGATCAATACATTAAAGATTGTGAGGAACTCAGATTTTATAGTAACTGGAGCTCTATAAGTACCTTAGATCGAACCCATGCTCTGGAAAGAGTGAGTCCATACACTTTTTTCACCTGCTGTGCCCCCAACATAGAGTTTACAAGGAGTAAAAGACCAATTTTGCTGTCTTTAAAAACAAGGACTCCCCAGATAGCCAGTTTTGCCAACTTTCTCTCTCCTTTACACCACTGAGGCAGCACAGAGCAGATGAAGGGCTAACTGGGATATAAATGTTAAAAAAATTAAAAAACCACAGACTCTCTTTCATTTCCTAGCAATTCTGTTTCATGTCTTGCTGAAGAAAGCCATCTTCTAAAAATAGAAAGACTTGGGGGGGAAATAAAAGATATTCAACATTTCAGAACCTTGAGAAAGGTTTGAGGTTGGTTTAGGTTTAAGATCAATTTAAGATGTGAGCAATGGCTTCAGGTGGCAGGGACTCATTTTTTCTACAATCATCTTTCCCAAGTCCTAATAAGGCAGAAAAAATCATCAGTTTTCAGGCAACTGAAAAAGACATCAGCCAGACTGATCTGATTTCCAGTACAGAGGCCTGGCAAATGGTCAGGAATTAAGTTGTTATCTCTCTTTTTGAGAAAACACACACACAGAAGGACACATAAATGTAACAGTAAATAGTTGAATAACTTCAAAAATAAATCACAAGCATCTAGAGACCAACTCTGACTATGACAGAGACCAATGAGGATTATGTGGGAAATGAAACAATGACAAGGTCAGAGAGAAAGAATATGAAACCCAGCTAATTAGCCACAACAGAAAGAAACACACTGTAGAAAAATAATATAGAGGCCTTCAAAACAGTACCAAGAAAAAAACAACATAGCTTAATATATATTTACGTATTTATTTCTTCAAAATATTTTACCCTGCCTCACTATTTAAAATATTTGAGGCGGCTTACAATTTTTTTAAAAACACAATAAATACATGACCCCAAAGAGGGGATGGAGGACATAAAACCTGCTAAAACATCTCAAGAGGAGGGACATACACACACACACACACACACCAATAAAAGCACAGGTAAAAAGGAAGGCCTTGGCCTGGTTGCCGAAACAGTGCCAACGTTGCTGTCAGGTGAATGTCCCAGGGAAAAGAATTCCATAGCCTACGGGCAAAGACTGAGAAGACCCTGCTCAGTGTAAATGTCAACCTTATCTCCATAAGTGAAGGAACGTGGAGCAGAGCCTTGCCAGAATATAGTAGATAAGGTTCCCAGTAAACAGTTCTGCAGCTGAGTAAACTATACCAATAAATTATCCCAGCCAAGTTTTCCTACAGAATCTCCCAAATGTCAAATCCCACCCTACCCTAGCCCTTTTCCAACAAGGAACTCTACTGCACACCTTCTGAAAGATTCCTCTATTGCTGCTTTTAACATAACAGTGCATCCTCCATCCTTACTGGCCGCTTTTGAATTTGGTGCTATGGGGCTTTCTCAATTGATAGTGATGATGGAGAAGCAGTAAATATGGAGATATACCTATCTCATAGAACTGGAACAAGGGACCTTGAGATGTCATCTAGTCCAATCCCTTGCCCTCACAGCAATACTAAGTACCAGCCCTGATAGATTTGCTCCAGATCTATAAATGGCCCCCTCAAAGACCGAACTCACAATTCTCAGCTTATCAGACTAAGACTCAAGGCACCGAGCTTCCGCTATTGCTCTCCCTCCACCTTGTTGTTACCATCTCCCTTATGAAAATTACTGAGGTTTCTCAATACTGGTTGACAAGACTTCCCAAAAGATTGCTGCTCTTGCAGCTAGATGGGGGATGGGAAGTGTAAGGTGGGGGGCAAGGAGGAAAAAGGGTGAGGAGACAAAGACTATGTTTCTGATTCAGTATCATGTTTTATGTCTAGTACAATATCTGTGCCTCTGAAAATGGCCAGTGCCAGATACTTCCAAGGCAGGCTAAGGAACATCTTCAGTCGGCTGTTACAGAATAATGCCTAAAGGTCTTCATTGATGGTTTGGACATATTTGACCAATATTAAAGCTTTTGAATTAAGATACTGAATTCAAATAAAACACACTTCTTCGGATTATCCCCCAGTTCAGCTCGGCTAAGTGAACAATTCACCCACATTTAATCTTACAAACAGAAATCAATATTGTGTATTAGACTGTCATCTTACAACTAAGAAGTTCCACGTCATTCAGTCCTCTGCCTTTCAACAAATTTAACTCCAACTGTCAATAAATACAGTTTATTGTCTGTCATAGCAATTGTAGGAGAATAGCACAGAGAAAGCTCAGTTTCTTTAGCAATTTTAAGGAATGTGAACTTGTCAATATTATTTACATTCAGATTTTCAATGCACACAGTCCTAAGGCTAAAAATGCATTCCCCTTTCACTTTTACTGAATAAAGCAATCACCTTTAGAGTTATGAAAAGTCATATTTTGTTTTATGACACTCAATATAAAGGATTTTTTTTAGTTTATGGATATATACAATCCACTGTCACATCTCTTGCCTTGGACTCTGCTAAATATGTTGTGAATCTCTGGTTTTGTCTTAATTGCTCCCAAACCATGTCACTTTCCAATCCCTTTGGTACCCTAACTTCTGTTTCCCTGCTCATTTTCCCCTTTTTGTCCTTTTCACTTCCATATTCTTTCCTCTCCCCCAGCAACCTCTGTCATTTTTGTCCCTAAAATCCCTAAATTTAGTCTTTCTCACTTTGTCCTCATCATCAATGAAGGTCCCCAAACCCATTATAGTAAACTCAGGGTATGTCTACACTACAAAGTTAGTTTAAACTAACTTTCATAGGCGCTACACTAGCGCTCCATTAGTTCAAATTTAATTTGAACTAACGGAGCGCTTAGTTCGAACTAGGTAATCCACATTCCACAAGGATTAAGCCTAGTTCGAATTTACTAGTTCGAATTAAGGGGTATGTAGACCCTTAATTCGAACTAGTGGGAGGCTAGCCCTCCCCAGGTTTTCCTGGTGGCCACTCTGGCCAACACCAGGGAAACTCTACTGCCCCCCTCCCAGCCCCGGACCCCTTAAAGTGGCACGGGCTAGTGCATCTAAACTTAAAAACTAATTCAAACTAGCGCGTCCACACTGATTGGATGCTTGGGCGCACTTAAGGGCAGCTGAAACCGGTTCTGGCAGGGCATTAGGTCAGTAGTTGCTTTGTGTGGCTGCTGTCTGAGGCTATCGGCTCATGCTTAAAGGGACCCCCCTGGACAGCCGGTTCTCAGCTTTTCCGCTTGCTTGCCTACCTCACCGAGGGACAGCAAAGCGTTTTGTTCTGTGCCCGTCCGTGTCGGTGCTTCCCTTCGGGGACGCCGCCGCAGGTGGCAACATGGAGCCAGAGCTCGCCCTGCAGTTTCTGGTGCAGTTTGTGGACTTGCTGCTGCAAGCCTGCCAGCAATGGCTGGAGGCTGCCTGGCACCACCTGGTGCACGTCAGCCCCCTGCCTCTCCGCCTTGCCTCCCTGGGGGCCGTGGAGGAGCCACGGCGGCGCCTGGATGCATCTGGCATCTGGACACCAGCACCGACTGGTGGGACCGCATCGTTCTGGAGCGCTGGGGAGACAGGCAGTGGACCCAGAACTTCAGGATTAAGAGGGACACCTTCCTGGAGCTCTGCGAGTGGCTCGCCCCTGCTCTGCGCAGAAGGGACACTCACATGAGGCCCGCCATCCCCCTCCAGAAGTGTGTGGCCATCGCCCTCTGGAGGGGGGGAGGAGGCGAAAGTGCCCCGCACCAGAGGGGTCGGTCTGTCCTGGCCGTACTACATGCCGCCCGGGGGGGGGGTTGCTTCCGGGAGTGAGGCTCGGGGCACTGCCAGGGCATGAACACTCCCATCCAACCGGGCACCCCAGTGATTCGCGCTTTGCTGTGTCTCTCTGCAGGTGGTCAAGGCCATCAACCAGGTGCTGCTCCACAGGGTGGTCCGCCTCGCCGACCCGGACGCTGTCATCTGGGGGTTCAGTGCCCTCGGCTTCCCCAACTGCGGGGGGGGGGGGCATCGACGGGACGCACATCCCCATCCATGCCCCGGAATACCAGTCCTCCCAGTACGTGAACCGCAAGGGGTACTTCTCCTTCCTCCTGCAGGCCATGTGTGACCACCGGGGCCAGTTCACGGACATTAATGTGGGCTGGTCTGGCAAGGCACACGACGCATGGGTGTGCTGGAACTCCTCCGTGTGCTAGAGGCTGCAGGCCGGGACTGTCATAGCTCCTTCCCCACTCTGGCATGATAAATGCAGAAGTGGGGGCCAGCAAGTGTACCCCAAAGCCTTATCTACCAGGCTTTGGTATAAAACTTCCCCCAAGATCTTAAAAACCTAGATCTTGGGAATAAAACTTCCGCTGCCACCACCCAAATGTTGCTAAAGAAACCAGGGGAAAGATCATTTGGGAAATCTTCCCCCTAAAACAAAAATCAGGGCACACCATTAACCACTGCCAGGTTAATAAAAGAAAAGAAAGAACTTTTATTATTACAACAATATTCTGGTTGCAAGTATAATGACTAGAGAGGAAGGTAACAAAATATACTCATGGAGAAACTCCATGGGCCTAGAACTTAGTTACAAAGAAAAGCCAAAACATCTTTTAAGCAGTGCCAGATCTCAGATCCCATACCCAATCCATAACACAATAAAACCTAACGAAACTACCTAAACTTTACCCTACTTACAGAAAATGAAGAATGATGTCTTGGAGAGAGAGAGAGACATGCTTGTCCCTCTCTGTAGCTGCAGAGAACTCTCAGAGAGACAAAAGGGAGAAAAGAAAAAAACCCAAATTCCTTTGTCCCAGTTTGAAAAGTCCCACCTACATTCCTATTGGTCACTCCACCTGGCTAGGTGTAGTTAACCCCTTAATCCCCAGGCTGCTGGCTAACCCTCATAATCATGACAGGGACCATCTTCCCCGACCACCAAATCAGGGTCGGGGATGTAGACATGCCCGTGTACCTGGTGGGGGATGTGGCCTACCCCCTACAGCCCTGACTCATGAAGCCCTACACGGGGCACCTCAACTCATCCCGCCAGGCCTTCAATTCCAGGCTGACCAGGGCCCGCTTCATCATCGAGGGGGCCTTTGGGCAACTGAAAGCCTGATTTAGATGCCTCCTCACCCGTCTCAACCTCGCAGAGGACAATATCCCTCCCCTGGTGGCAGCATGTTGTGTGCTGCACAATTTGTGTGAGAGGAAGGGGGAGGCTGTCCTGCCAGCCTGGATGGCTGAGGCTGAGCGCATGGCTGGACACTACGCTCAGCCCCGCACCGCTGCCATCCAAGAAGCCCAGCGGGGGGCCGTCCGGATCCGGGAAGCCCTGCGGGAGAGCTTCCTGGTGGAGGAGGAGGACTGAACTCTCCCTGCATGCCCCACTACAGTCTTCTTCCACCCTCCCCCCCTTGCCCTTCAAATAAAGACATCTTTTTTGCCAAAAAAATTATCTTTTTATTTTACATAACAGGGGTGGGGGGAGGGAGGAGTGAGGGTGGGAAAAGGGAGGGGGAACCTGGGAGGAGGGAGCTGGAAGGGGAGGAAAGGGAGGAAGGGAAGGGAAAGCTCAGGGTTGGGGGTCCGTCTGGCTCTCCTGTCTCGCAGCACTGCGGGTGCGGGTGCGTCGGGGGGGAATGGGTGTGGAGGGTGTGGAGGGGCAGGAGGGACGGGGGTGCGGAGGAAGTAGGAGGGGGGAGGCGGGAGGGGGAGCAGGGGAAGCAGGGGCAGGAGGAGCAGGGGCAGCAGGAGCAAGGGGAGCAGGGGTGGGAGGAGAAGTGAGAGCTGGGGCAGCCATAGGAGCCGGAACAGGAGGAGGCAGGAACCTGTCCACCAGGGTCTGGAGGTGGCCTCTGAGGGCACAGCCCTGCTCCTCCAGCGCCTCCAAGCTCCGCTGGCACAGCCGAAGGTCCTCCCAGTGTTCCTGGGTGTGGAGCTGGTGATCCAGGAACTGCAGGTGCTGCCGCTGGTACTCCTCTTCGTTCCTGACAAGCCTGCTGTTGCAGGCGGGGTGGTGCGCCCTGCAGTCCCAGGTGCTGTGGCTGTGGTGAAACAAAAGCAGCAGTCAATTCTTCCTGGGGACAAGGTGGGTGAAACCCAGCCCCTGCATGACACCCAGCTGCTGCTTCATGGCAGGCAAGGACCAGGCACACGGTCCCTGGGCTCCCTCTCTCCCCACAACCCCCCGTACACATAAGGGGAGCATGATGGTACTCACATGTGGAGGCCTCCCTGGCCTCGGACGACACAGGCGTTGTGCTCTGTGGGGTGAATCGGGTGTCCTGGGTCCTGGGCAGGCTCCCAGAAGGCTCCTGGCTCTCAGCGTCCTCCTGCTCCTCCTCCTCTGTGTCCGGGACAAGGTCCTCTGCCCCGACGTCAATCACCACATGAGGAGCAGGGATGGCGTGAGCCCCCAGGATGCGGTCCAGGGCCTGAAAGTGGGGGCATGCCTCCGGGTTGGCCTGCCACAGGTCCTTAATTTTGTAGCGGACCTGCTCCTGGGTCCTCTGGTGGCCTCTGGTTGCCAGGCTGTCAGCCATAGACAGCCGCATTCCTGTGGCTAATGCAGAGATCGTGGACATTGGAGGCTTCTCCCCAAACCTTGATGAGGTCCACGATCTCCGCACTTGACCAAGCGGGCGCTCACCTCTTGTGGCCCCGGGCAGGCTCCTTTGAGCTGCCAGCCTGGTCCCGGGAAGAGGGGGAGGGCTGGGTGGCAGCGGGTAGCTGGCTCATCTTGTGCCAGGTACAGGGTCTGCTGGCTGGGTGCTGGCAGGCTTGCAACTGGCACAAACACTATAGCCAGCCCGTTCCCCTTTAAGGGCTCTGGGGCCAGGAGGGGGGCAGAAGAGTTTCCCTGGTGTTGGCCAGAGTGGCCACCAGGGAAAGCTGGGGAGGGCTAGCCTCCCACTAGTTCGAATTAAGTGGCTACACAGCCCTTAATTCAAACTACTTAATTCGAACTAGGCGTTAGTCCTCATGGAATGAGGTTTACCTAGTTCGAATTAAGCGCACCGCTGTTAGTTCAAATTAACTTTGTAGTGTAGACATACCCTTAGTCCTTAGGATATTGACATATTAGAAAATTCTAGTCTTTAGGAGTCAAGATTAGAGCAAGAGACAGATCCTTGGATGTATTACTGACTTGATATCTGAGGGTATGACTAGACTACATGGCTCCGTCGACAGAGCCATGTAGATGAGTTTATTAGACATAGGAAAATGAAGCGGCGATTTAAATAATCGCCGCTTCATTTACATCAAAATGGCCGCTGCACTATGCTTATCAGCTGTTTGGCGGCACAGCTGGGCAGTCTGGACGCACTGCAGTTGACAAGGGAAGCCTTTGCCGATCGCTCTGATAAACCTCATTTCACAAGGCATACCAGAGTGGTCAACAAACGCTTCCCTTGTCGACTGTGGCGCATCGAGACTGCCCCGCTGTGCCACCAAACAGCTGATTGTCACAGCACGGTGGCCATTTTGATGTAAGTGAAGTGGCGATTATTTAAATCGCTGCTTCAGTTTCCTATGTCTAGTAAACTCATCTACATGACTCTGTCGATGGAGCCATGTAGTCTAGACATACCCTGACATTGCACACATCTCTTAATTTCTCTGTGCCTCATGTAGTATTTTTAATCTATTTTAAGCACCTTTTGTACATTGCAAGAGTTAATTTTCATTTTGAAAAGAGCTTTGAAATCTTCAGAAAAAAAAGTGTGCTACAAGTACAAATTATTTTCTGAGGTTTTTTTTCCTGTGTCCCATTTCAAATAGCGATGATCATCATGTTTGATCATCTTCCTGAAACATACAGTCCCTAATACATTGAAATAAAAAGAATACCGATACTACAAAAAATATGCCAAATAGCGTAATATAAGTTTTATTATTAACAAATGGTAACAAAACATATTCGAGGGTATTTGGTATACAGTATTTTTTATCAAGACAATAGTTAAGATACAATATTTTTAGTTTTATTAAATAGTTTTGATTAACATACAAAGTTGAGAAAAATAAAACTTCTGTTTTCCATATTTATTAGCAAATGATGATGGCCTTCTTCTGTTTACTATATGATTTCTATGTTTCAATAGGTTTCTCTAACACAGGCAACTGTTGCTTTTTTCTCTCTTCCTTTAAAAGTTGAGTCATATACATAATTGGCTAGACTGTAATTGCCTTATGTGAGAATGACGCTAGCACTGTTTTATTTTTCACCCTAGTCATTTGCTTTTATAGTTATGTACAGATTTTCCACCAGATCAGTTTTACTGCTTCAAGAGAATGCAAGATTTCCTTCATTTTCTCTTCCTGGATGACACTGATCTTCCAAGTAAAGTGATGACAAATTTCCTATGATTCAGTGTTATTCTTCTGTTTACACCATCCCACTTATGCTCTCTTTCATAAGTACACTCTTGTATCATTCTCCCCCCCCCCCCCACACACACACCATATAATAATATAAAAAGTAATAGGATTCATGAGAAAAATTGTATCTGACTATTGTGCTATTTATTTTCAGAAGTAGACATCCAGAGGATATGTTGTCCCAATAGGCCATGTTGTGGTATTGCTTAGATATTTTTTTCTGTACCTTAAAGATTTTTATTCCCTTTTGTTATGTAAGAAGTACTGAACTCATACACAATCTTCTCCTTTTATATTGCCTTAAGCAAGCAGAGACTTTTTAAGGAAGCTCAATAGCTGAGAAAATGTAATGGACAATTCAACAGCAAATCTATTTTTGTAAAAGAGAGAGGCCATAAAGAACAACAATGATAATAGATGAGCAGTTCGAACAAATATTGGAAGAATCCACAAAACATGTAGACATCCGGCTAAAGTTTAATTTGAAAAGCTGGATGTAGATATCAGATTGCTAAAATGAAAAAAGGCAAAAGCAATTCCTGGCACACAAAAGGAATGATCAATCATCTATAGAAAGACAGAAAAAGGAGGGAGCACTACAAAGAGGTTACACAGAAACAAGTAAAAGCACAAACCAAACAAATAGGGAATAAAATATAATTATGCCAAATAAAACAATGTGTCTGTCTCCAAAAGCTAATGAGAATCAACAGGGTTTTTTTAAAGTAATCATCTTGAAATAATTATCAGATTCTATGAAGATAAACAGAATGATGCAGCAATATGAGGGAAGAACAGAAAATAGCTGATTTTAAACGACTGGTAACAAATTTACACAGTCACTCCAATTCATGTTCACAGTTAATAGGAGACCAATCCTAAACCTCCTTTCACTGGAGCTGAATGCTGAGCATCTCCATTTCATTCTACTAGAGCAAAGTAGTCAGCATATCATTGGAGTGACTCAGCACTTAATAGACTGGGGCTTTTTGTGCATAAACAATACAAAAACCAGATATTGTATGTGGTCTCAAAGCTGGGTCATTAAGAATGGAAATCTGGTACTACTGAGTGGGACAATTCACTGAAGTTTTATCACTGATATCAGTGAAAGGAGAGACTCAACTACTTAATTATTGAAATACCTTCCTGTCAAGGTAAACAGCTGTTTGGATATGGAAATTTGATTTAAGGTCATACCTGACTTCCAGGTATATAATTTTATACCTGACTTGTTTATAGACTTGTTGGGTTCTTGAATGTTATCAGGCAAGCATAAACAATTTGTAGCACACCAATTCAAGGCTTTTTGTCAAGAAAGAAAGAAAGAAAGAAAGAAAGAAAGAAAGAAAGAAAGAAAGAAAGAAAGAAAGAAAGAAAGAAAGGCATAACTCGAATGACTTCACAGAAACAGGTAATACCATATTAAGACATTGCACTTCTCAATTAGTTCTGTAGGGCTATGTCTACATTGCAGAGTTTTTTCAGAAAAATGGCCGTTTAAAAAAAAACAACAAAAACCTTCACTTAGTCCACTCTGCTATTGCATTCTTTCCACAGAAAGCCAAAAGAACGGAGGGGTTTTTCCAACAGCTGTAAACCTCTTTCTACAAGGAAGAAGCCTTTTTCTGAAAGATCTCTTTTGGAAAAAGATGTGTGTAGACGTGAAAGAGGGGTTTTTTTTTTGAAAGAAGAGGAGTCCAGGAAATAACACAGGTGCCCTGGTGGCCACTTCATTCTAAATAATCACAACTCTATAGTTCCTGTCCCCTGGCATGTCTTAAAGCTGCAGACACCCTGGACGAGCACGACCAGATCTCCCGAGGCCCACCAAGGGGTAGCAAGTGGTGGACACCTGTCCCTCCTGGAGCTGCGGGGGGAGGTGGAGACCAAACAGGATCTCCGCTCCAGATGCTGAAACTCCAACATCTATTGGCAAATGGCCGAGTCCCTGGAGGAGTAGGGACACACACTCCGGATCTTAGAACAGGTCCGGAGTAAAGTGAAGTAGCTCTGCCAGGGCTATGCGAGGGCCAGGGAGTGCAGCTCATGCTCCAGGGCAGGACCCCACACCTGCCCATATTATGAAGGACTGCACCAGATCCTGGGGAATGGGGAAGCCCTTTTCCCACTCACGGTGGTCAACTCCGGCCTTCAAATGTCCATCATCACCCGGCCGGAGGTCATGTAGAAGGACGACGAGGGACACTAGGGGCAGGAAGAGGAAGAGGACACAGCAAATACAGTCATGCTGACCCTGGAGCTGGTACCTCTAAGCCTGGACGTGTCTCAGGGATCATCTGATGGTGGGAAGTTCTCTCAGTTTTCCACACACACAGGGGCTATGTCTAGACTGCAGGCTTCTTTCGAAAGAGGCTCTTTCAAAAGCATCTTTTGAAAGAGCCTCTTTCGAAAGATCGCGTCTAGACTGCAGGCGGATCTTTCGATAGAGGAAATCCGCTTTTTCGAAAGAGAGCACCCGGCGAGTCTGGATGCTCTCTTTCGAAGACGGCCTCTTTACATTGAAGAACGCCTTCCTTTGAAAGAGGAACTTTCGAAAGAAGGCGTTCTTCCTCATGAAACGAGGTTTACCGCCATCGAAAGAAAAGCCGCGTTCTTTCGAAATAATTTCGAAAGAACGCGGCTTGAGTCTGGACGCAGGGGAAGTTTTTTCGGGAAAAGGCTACTTTTCCCGAAAAACCCCCTGAGTCTGGACACGGCCAGGGTGGGGGAGCCAGGTGTGCCATCAGTGTGATTGTCTCTCGGCCTGCTTTGGCTGGACATCGTGCTGCAGTCCATGCACATGTAACCATGTGCAGCATCATTATGCACCACATGGCCTTAGGCCCCGAGCAACCACTGGATACTGCTCACAGGATCACAAGTTTGGGCCTGGGGCGTTGGACGCTCTCCCACCACTGGACACTGCTGGAAACAAGCTGGCCACAAGGGTACAAGGACAACCTCATACACATGGAGGAGTGCCACACACAGCACACAGGCATACCTGCCAATGCAAGGCACCACCCACTCTCACAGACATCAGTGCCAGGTGCAGATGTGGGTGTGGGCCCCAGGAACAGCGAGACTACTCCCGGCCTCTCTTCTGCCCATAGTTCCCAGTCCCTCTCCATCTCACTGTGGCCATACACTTCCCTTGCCTACTTGTAAATGGAGGAGGGGAAGCAGGCAGCATAGTCCCCTGGACAAGTAGGGGACCCTGTGAGGTCAGGCCTGCTGTGCAGGCCACACATGGCCTTGCTCCTGGTACATCCCTGTTCTCTGGCCCAAGGACTGTTGGTCGCTGCTCACAGAGGAAGGAATGGCCTCAGGGACAGTGTCTTCATGGATGAGTGACCGCCTCTCCATCTTTATCCTCCACAGCCAAACCAGCCATCACTGAGGGGCAAGCCATGGCATCCGAGCCAGCCGCCCGACCCCAGGGGAGCCACAAGGGGTATGTCTACACTACAAAGTTAATTCTAACTAACGTCTGTTAGTTCGAATTAACTTTGATAGGCGCTACACATACAAACCACTAGTTCGAACTTAATTCGAACTAGCGGAGCGCTTCATTCGAACTAGGTAAACCTCATTCTACGAGGACTAACACATAGTTCGAATTAAGTAGTTTGAATTAAGGGCTGTGTAGCCACTTAATTCGAACTATTGGGAGACTAGCCCTCCCCAGCTTTCCCTTGTGGCCACTCTGGGCACCACCAAGGAAACTCTTCTGTCCCCCTCCCGGCCCCGGAGCCCTTAAAGGGGCACGGGCTGGCTACGGTGCCCGTGCCAGGAGCAAGCCTGCCAGCACCCAGCAGGCAGATCCTGCACCTGGCACGGCTCGAGCCAGCCACCCGCTGCCACCTAGCCCTCCGCCTCTTCCCGGGAACAGGCTGGAGGCTCCCGGGAGCCTACCCAGGTCCACAAGAGGCGGGCGCCCACCTGGTCTAGTGCGGACATCGTGGACCTCATCCACGACCTCCGTACTAGGCACAGGAAAGTGGCCGGTTAGGGCAGGAAAGCTGCCAGCCTGGCCACCCAGGAGCAGGTGTGCATGAAAATCAGGGTGGTCCAGTGAGACCCCCGACCCTGAGCCCTGAGCTTAGAATGGCCGTACTGGGTCAGACCAAAGGTCCATCTAGCCCAGTAGCCTGTCTGCCAACAGCGGCCAACACTAGGGACCCTGGAGGGGATGGACCGAAACTATGACCAAGCCATTTGTCTTGTGCCATCCATCTCCAGCCTTCCACAGAGGCCAGGGACACCATTTCTACCCCCTGGCTAATAGCACTCCATGGACCCAGCCTCCATGAATTTATCTAAATTCTCTTTAAACTCTGTTATAGTTCTAGCCTTCAGAGCCTCCTGCAGCAAGGAGTTCCACAGGTTGACTATTTGCTTTGTGAAGAACAACTTTCTTTTATTAGTTGAAGCCTGCTACCCATTCCTTTCCTTTGGTGTCCTCTAGTCCTTCTTTATGGGAACTAATGAAGAACTTTTCTGTATGCACCCTCTCCACCCAACTCCTGCTTTTAGAGACCTCTATCCTGTCCCTCCTCCATCTCCTCTTTTCTAAGCTGAAAAGTCCCAGTCTCTTTAGCCTCTCTTCATATGGGACCTGTTCCAAACCCCTGATCATTTTAGTTGCCCTCCCCTCTTCCACCCTCTCTCTTCCCCTCTCCCACCTCCTTTTCCCAGTCTCTCCAAGTTTTGTTCAATAAAAAGAGTTTCTATTTTTGAACACACATGTCCCTTATTTTGTACATCAGGAAGGGGGGGGCTAGAGAGGGGTAAGTGGAAGGAGGTGAGGGAGGAATGGGGTACGAGCCCCCAGTGGGTAGGACTGGGGTGGCTCAGCGGGCTCTTCGGGGTGGAAGCTCTCCTGCAGCCCCCCAATTGACCCCCCCTCGGATGGCAGCCTGCGGCAAGTGCAGCCGGGCTGATGGCCAAGTGTTGTGATGTGCCGAGTGTGGGCACTCAGGGTACTCCAAGCCAGGACTGCTTTGAAAGCGGGAAACCCCTGAGAACTGTCTGTCCGGGGTGGGGTCGGGTCACTTCAAGCACAGCCCTCGGCTAGCCTGAGACAGCAGCTCCATGCTCTAAGTCCTAATCTGATGCCCTGCCGGCACTGCTTCTGGTCATCCTTAACCTCAGTTCAGGGTCCACTCAATGTGGACATGATAGTTCGAATTAGCAAAATGCTAATTCAAACTAGTTTTTAGGTCTAGATGCACTAGTTCGAATTAGCTTAGTTCGAATTAACTAATTCGAATTAAGTTAGTTCGAATTAGTGCTGTAGTGTAGACATACCCAAGGGTCCATGAGGACCTCATGAGGGAGCACATGGCCATCCTGCACGACATGAAGTGGACCCTGGCCCAAAATCTGAGATGATTCCAAGTGGTGGCACCAGCTTAAACAGCAGGGCAAAAACATGTGTGCCACCATCTGGGAAGTGATGGCACACCCGGCTCGTGTCCCCACTCCAGCCCTCCTCACTCCAGTTCCCCCCACTCCAGCTCCCCTTGCCATGCCTATGCCTCCTTCCCCGGCCCCTCCTGCCATCCCTAGCCCTGCTCCAGCCTTCCATCCTGCCCACTCCCTTGTTGTACCAGGCCTCACCCACCCCGGAGTTCGCTGAGTTCCCTGGACCTGAGGTGGCACTACCAGCCACCTCCCATGCCACTCCCAGCCCTGAACCTTCCTCCCCACTCCAGGTTCTCAGCCCACCTCCTTCCCACTTACTTTAAAAAATACAAACTTTTTGTTGTTCCAATCCAAACTGATCTTTATTGAATGTGCAAGGAAGGGGGGAAAGAAAGGGTTGTGATGGGAAAGACATAGGGGGCAAGGCACAGGCCCCTAGTGGGGAGGCCCTGGGGAGAATTACTGGGTTCCTTGGGAGAAATTCTGCCTCAGGACCTCTCAGATGCGCACACCCGCCTGATGTGCCTGGCAGATGGCAGCTGTGCATGACTGCTTGAAGGCCCTCCCTTCACAGTTGGCCTCCGTGTCCTACCCAGGTAGGAAGGCCTCCCCCTTCCTCTCCATGATGTTGTGGAGAACAGAATGTGCCATGACCACCTCAGGGATCTTGTGCTCCCCCAAGTCCAGGCAGGTCAAGAGGCACCTGAACTGTGCCTTGAGGCAGCCGAAGGTTCATTCCACCTGCATTCGGGCCCAGCTGAGGTGCTCCTTGAATTGTTCCCTGCTGTGATTTAGGTGACCAGTTTAGGGCTTTATGAGCCAAGGCCTTAGTGGGTAGGCCGTGTCTCCGAAGATGTACAGTGGCACCTGCAGGTCCCCCACATAAAAGACTCTACGATCTGGCAAAAATGTCTGTGAACTGTCCACTGGGGTTGACCAGGGTCTACAGCACCATGGAGAATTAACACTTGAGGTTTATGTATTGGGCCACTTGATGATGTGGTGTGCGGATTGGGATGTGGGTTCCATCTATGGCTTTCCCACAGTTGGGGAACCCCAGGGTGGCACATCCAGAAATGATGGGGTCCAGATCTCCCAGGCAGATGAACCTGTGCAGCAGGATGCAGTTGATGGTGCTGACAACCTGCAGAAGGGGACAAACAAACACAAAACAATGCCTGAGCCCTTGGAAGATGTCTGGCTCCTTTCCCCTCCAAACATCCCAGGAGCCACCCCCTATGAGGCCGCCTCCCCAGCAGCAGGGCTGTGTGAGGGCAGGATGGCAGAACCCTCCAGGGATGGAATTTCCCCACCCACTCCACCCCCAGCCCACCCCTGCACCTTCCCCCCTTTCCCTAGGGTCCTCCTTTCCAGGACTCTCCCCCGTTGAGGGACTGCAGACCGAGAGTGCCTTACCTTTATGAGGAGGGTCCTGACAGTGGACTTTCCCATGCTGAACTGGTTGCCCACTGACTGGTAGCTGTCTGGGGTGGTGGGCATTGGAGGGCATTACTGGCACACACACACACACACATACACACACACACACACACATTATAGAATTTGTTTTGGCAAAGGTATTTAGTAAGGAAAGTAAAATACAATCAGATAGAAAAAAACATTCAATTCTTTAAATGAATTTTTGAATAAGAATCCAGTAATTTTAATAAATGTCTTAACAAAGGTAATTTTGAAGGAACCGGAGTTACTTCATTATTAATGTATTAATGAGAAATAATTTATGTTCTATCCTGCCGTTAATGATAGGCTAATAATTATAATCTGAAATTGACCGAATAGGGCACAAGACATATTTTTCAGGTACAGGAACATCAGGAACATCTGTTATATCAAACCAAGGAATGAAGACATTTCTTATGCTGAGATGAAAGAGAAAGAGCAACTATTGAAATGATAACAAGCACCACCTCCATAAAGCAAAAGTGCCATAGATCTCAGAAATGTTGAGAAGTGTAGTAACAGTTGAACAAGCAAAACAGTTCACATCTTGCAATGCACAGAGAAGAGTACCCCAGAGAATTGAAACAATGTGCTTAGCATTCAGCTACACTACAGAGCACACATGCAAGACTTGAGAATGTTCAGATCTTGACATCCTCCTGTCTGTGGACTACAAAGTTTTCACCAACATACTGTAATATTAATGGACTGGAATGATAAGCTTCGGCTAAGCAGAAGAAATCTCAGGCTTTCAAGGAGACATCTCCACAGCATTTTATCTCCTCAGGATATGCAGAAATGAACATGGAATAGAGACTGATGGCATCAGTAACTAAGGACACCTGAAATTAAAGTGTACTAATTTTAAGTATTATTGTCTGATTACATAATATGAATAACATCATGGTCCCCTCTTCTGAGTATTTCCTTAGTTGTATTAATGTAAATTAAAATTAAAGTGAATATGATTTATTAGTATTAAGCTTGCTTTAAACATACTTTATAGCAGATAGTATATTGTGTGAGGCTACTTTCTCTTAACTTGTCATTATTTCTATATATAAACTGATGGGTAAAAATTAGCAGAGGATGCTCTTTTCTGAAAATTTGTATGCTAATTAGAGAAGAAACATTCTTCATTATTTCTCATGTTGTAACCCCCACAACAGCATATTACTCTGTGCAGACAATGGGTATATTCCAACTATATTTCTTGATACCTATATTTTCTCATCTTTACTTTGACTGGTTCATAGTGTGTGTGTGTGTGTGTGTGTGTGTGTGTATATATATATAAAACATAGAAAGTGGCAATAGCAGAAAAATGTCAGTTATGAGGAAATAAGTTGAAAAGATGTCTAAAACAACCTTTATATACCCTTATTCATAATAAACGTTACAACAAAATCCATCAGCATTAAAATAATTACACAAAAAAGAACTTTTCCAGCTATCCTCCTTTCTTTGTAAAGAGTTCCCTTCTATCCTTTCATTACTGGGGAAATCATACTGTCAGCTCACTACAGAATCTCTATTAAACTGGTGTCTAATGAGGCATGCCTGGGAAGGGCACCAAATTCAAGCTTTTTTGAAGAAATGGGGAGAGTCCTAGAGTCATGGAGCCCTCACAGATAAATCACTGTCATCTGCTTTGCCTATTTTTTAACTAGGGAGATCCAACTGTGACTATATCCCTCAGCTGTGACACTATGTAAAGAGAAAAGAATTCTTTCATCCAAGAAAAGATTTGCTAATGTCCAAACTTTGTTTTCCACTCTGTGTCATTAGCTCTACCCCTATCCTAACTCCACCAATCTCTTCTAAAGGAAGTCCCATGACTATACTGACTTACTTATTGACTGAGACTACATTTAGACTATAAGCTTCTTGTGCAAGAGAGCATCCATACTGCAAAGGGCATCAAAAAAGCTATGCGCTTTTGCTCAAGAAAGTGTCCATGCTGCATGGATGCTTTCTCGAAAGAAAGCGCTGATAGCTATTCACAGAATGGCCACCAGGGCACCTGTGCTTTTTTTCAACGGGTTTTTTTTGCACAAAAAGAGGCAGTTCCCCGTCCACACATTCCTTTCATGTGCAAAAAGGAGTTATTCCTCATAGAAAGAGGAATAACTCTTGTACAAAACCCCCTCTGTTCTGTCGATTTACTTGTGAAAAAACACACTTGAAGTGTGGACGCTCTGCGAGTTTTTGAGCAAAAACTCTGCAGTCTAGACGTAACATTACTTAAGTCTCCCTCTTTTTCCATTGAGCCGTTCTTGTTTAACTTGGCCTATAGCCATTATTTTTCTTTTTCAGGAGGATCAGAAAGGGTATGTCTACACTACACAGATTCTTTTAGAAAAACTGCCATTTTTCTAAAAAAAAATTCATTTATGTCCACACTGAAATCACGTTCTTTTGAAAAACATCGAAAGAACACAGGGGTTTTTCTGACATTGGAAGAACTATGGGGAAACACTAAACCTATACACTGGGGAAGAGCCCCAGACAGTTTAGCTTGTTGATCTATTTTATCAGGAGATGAGAAAATGGTAGGATCTCTGTGTATGCAGCTGTGTATGCAGCTGTGTATGCAGAACGAGTGTGTGCAAAAGGTTTGCACATATAAATAAAATAGGGTAGGAAAGAGTTTTTATCAATCCAAACCCTACCATTTATTTTGAGCCCAGACCACCTTTGATTGCTTCCAACATCCATAGGTCACTGAAATAGCCCTCATTTAAATGAATAATCATTTCTTAATAATTAATTCTAAAGTGTTTTTGTACCCTTTTTTGTTCACTTTTCTCTTTCTTTGCTCCTTGGGGGCTGGGGATGTAGTGGGCAAAGAAAGAAATACTTCATTTTCCTGAATATCCTTTCTGGCCTGAGTTTTCAGGAGCCTCCATTCATGCCTCTCTTGACTGTTCCTCTGGCTTGGTCTTAGAGGTTTCTCCTCTTTTCTTACACTTTATGCAGGGACTGGTTAAATAATATTCACAGATAATTCACTCAGTGAATTTTCTCCATCATTTTTTACCATTTGCTCTGTCCCTATTTAATTAGTTCCACAGATGGCTGACTACACTATTCATCAGAATAATTTACTTTTTTTTAAATCAGCAAATGATGTATTTCCAAATACAATTTTCTATCATTCAACCTGCACTAAATGATTCCAGGTTTATTTACAAATATGACAGTATACAGCTCACTCAAAGAGACTCCATTTTCTAGTTAGACTTTACACTGAAACTGCCTGTCAGGACAAGAAATAACTGACTTCTGAAATACACAAATCCTGCCTATAATTTTTCACTGTAATTTTTCTATATATTTTTACTATAAATCCTTAATAATGAAATGGAAAAAAACCCCTCTTTCAATACTGAGATGACATTTCTTCATATAGAACGAAGACTAATGGCTAGAGTCACAAAGGGGACATAGGTACTGCAATGCTGAACACTGCAGTGTTGAACTTGTAGGTGCCTTGCTGCCTAGTACAATCACAGCTGTGAGTTACATGACTAGACTTCTTACACAATGTAGGTGCCTAAGAAAAGGAAGCACACTGAGTAGGCAGTTTCTTAAGCTATTCAATAGGAAATCCCAAAGAGAGGTGAAGGTCTCATGTCACACCTCTCAAAGGGAGTAAGACACTTATCTCCATTCAGGAGTCATCTGAAGTTAAGCTGTGTTTTGCAAGGAACAATACCTGTTGCTCTTATAACCTTTCTGCCGGGGATGTAGGGTACTGCCACTGTATGTAAGAAGCATGGTTCAATTCCTCTTTGGGTCTGCTATACAAAAAGGATTTACACAAAGGTCTGACCTTTCCAGTGAGAGCGCTAACCAGTAGCCGATATATTATTTCTTATGCATACTCTTGCCTGGTACCTAGTTAATTATGTATGCACAGTGGTACAGATACAACCCAAGAGACTGGGAAAACTTCCTCAGCCAGGAATATCTCATAGTTTAATGATTTTGGCACTTCCCTGAGAGGCGGCATACCCATGGCCTAATCTTTTCTTCTTGTTAGGCAGAGAGAGGAACTGAATTGGGATTTCCCACG